>NW_012269536.1:13456-14852 GCF_000151885.1 Dipodomys ordii
TTTTTTCTTTTTGCTTATGTGGTGCTGAGGAATCGAACCCAGGGCCTCAGACATGCAAGGCAAGCGCTCTACCACTGAGCCACCTTCCCAGCCCTCCCTTGGCTTTTTTACTCAAGGCTGGCCCTCTGATTCTGAGGCTCCCTAATACTTTAAGAGACCTTTAGCAGTTACTTTTGTACATTTGGTACCTTGTCTCAGTATCATTCACTTTCTGAAACTCAGAAGCCCTTCCTGGTATTGTTTTTGGTAGAAAACAGTAAGTTTACTGCGAAGTAATTAATGTTCCCCTATTCCATACCTTGATCTGTAGTATTCAGAGAAGAACCCTGTGGTTCTTCAACCACTGGGTGACCACACCCTATTCAGTTAGGGGAGAGTAAAAATTAGAAAGTGCTTCCTCCTTTGATCACATTTGCTTTTCTAAGTCTCATTGAGTCATCATCCATGTATATCTATAATTTTTTATGGTATATATGTATGTATCTGTACACCCATCTGTGTATATATTTTGTATATTTACATATGTGTTCCCATACACATCTCTCAATATATCTATATGCATACATATAAATGTGAATTTGTGAATGTACTTACATATACATATATATATATATATATATATATACATGCACATATATATGTATAGTCCCATCGTAGGGCACTGGTGGCTCATGCCTGTAATCCTAGCTACAAAGGGGGCTGAGATCTGAGGATCGGGGTTCAAAGCCAGCCTGGGCAGGAAAGTCTGTGAGACTCTTATCTCCAATTAACCATCAGAAAACCAGAAGTGGCACTGAGGTCCTTCAGTTGAAGAGCTCAGGGATAGTACCCAGGTCCAGAGTTCAAACCCCACAGCTGACAAAAAAAGAAAAAACAAACAAAAAAACTAATGACTATATTCCTGAGCAGTTACCATTTAGTTTCCAGTACTCCAAAAAGATGTATGCATGAAAATCGTACAACTTAGATGGCACTAGAATGAACATGACTCGGTTGAAATGCTAACTTTTCCTCTTAAAGATATAATCCTAGCCACTCAGAATCCTGAGTTCTGAGAATCACAGTTGGAAGCCATCCTGGGCAAGAAAGTCTATAAGACTCTTATCTCTAATTAACCACCAAAAAAGCCAGAAGTGGAGCTGTGGCTCAAGTGGTAGAGTGCTAGCTTTGAGCTGAAGAGCAGAGGGACAGCACCCAGGCCCAGAGTTCAGGCCCCACGACTGGACCCAAATAAATAAATAAAAGAGATATAGACTTTCTTGAATGGGCTTGTTTCAAACTGGGATGCTCAGATCTCAGCCTCTTGAGTGCCTAGGATCATATAGGTGTGAGCCATTGGCACACAGCGACTTTTTCCCTCCCTCCCTCCCTCCCTCTCTCCCTCCCTCCCTCCCTC
>NW_012269537.1:0-419 GCF_000151885.1 Dipodomys ordii
GTAATCCTAGCTACTCAGGAGGCTGAGATCTGAGGATTGTGGTTCAAAGCCAGCCTGGGCAGGAAAGTCTGTGAGACTCTTATCTCCAGTAAGCCACTCAGAAAACTGGAAGTGGCATTGTGGCTCAAGTGGTAAAGCACTAGCCTTGAGCTAAAGAGCTGAGGGACAGCGCCCAGGCCCAGGGCTCAAGCCACCAATCACAATAAATATATAAATAGTCTCACAGACTTTCTTGCCCAGGAAGCTTAGAACCATGATCTTCAGAGCTGGGAAGGTGGCTCAGTGGTAGAGTGCTTGCCTTGCATGCATGAGGTCCAGGGTTCAATTCCTCAGTACCACATAAGCAGAAGAAGCTGGAAGTGACCCTGTGACTCAAGTGCGGACAAAAAAAAAAGAACCATGATCTTCAGAGGTTAGCT
>NW_012269537.1:6719-8294 GCF_000151885.1 Dipodomys ordii
GCCGGAAGTGGCGCTGTGGCTCAAGTGGTAGAGCGCTCGCCTTGAGCTGAAGAGCTGAGGGACAGTGCCCAGGCCCAGAGTTCAGGCCCCACGACGGGACCCCCCCCCCAAAAAAAAGAAATAGAGAGACAAAGAGACAAGAGAAAGAGAAACAAAAAAATACAGAGAGAGATACTGAGAAAGAATAAGGCAGGAAGGCAGGCAAACATGTATGCATGGCAGACACTTGAGTTATGGATGGAGGGCAGTTGCCTGGTGTTCAGAGCTGCGAGGAACTCCATCTTCCCGTGTGGCTCTGTGGGAAGGTGCAGTCACCTGTGGCAGCTGCAAGCCTTTTTTCCCGTGGAGGAGATTTGTCACCATGCCTTCTCCTGGGAGTTCGCCCAGTTCCAGCTGTCATTCCTAGGCAAGTAACCCTGAGTGTGCTTTAAGGCTGCTTCCAGGTAGAAACTGCAGTTTCTGAATGCAGAAATAAACATGTTTGTGTTATGTGATGTTATTTTTTAATAGGTCTCTGCTTCTTTCAACTTGAAGAATCACTGATTTGCCTATTATAACTGCCTGTGTCTGATGTCATTTTTTTAACAAGTAGCTCTTACAAAATCCAAAGTGCAAGGAGATATGACAAAGTAAACAGGACTCGAGAAACAAAAGACCTCCACTCATTTTGTCGTGTCATTACTAAATGACTCCATGTTCTTGACCATATGTGTGTGTGTGTGTATGTGTGTGTATGTATGTATGTATGTATGTATGTATGTATGTATGTGCACATCTGAGGGAAGCTAGGAGGAGGACACAGAATCAGAGAGAAACAGGGAAAAACATACAGCAGAGGGGCCTATCAGCTGCACTGGACATTGATGAAAATGAACTAAGCAACTCAAGGGCAGTGATGGGAGGGAGGGAATGAGAGGGAAAGAGGGAACAGCTTACACTAAGCAAAAAGACAGAAATGTACGTATCACCCAATTTGGAAAAAAATAGCTGTATTATCAAAGCTCATAGAATTCACAAACTTTATAGCCCACAATAATGACAATCGGCCTCGTGAAGATTAGAATGTGTTTGTAATTTTTAAGTATAACCATCTCAATACTGTGAAATTTGTGAAATTTATATAATCAATCTCAATAAAAATTATTTTTAGGGTCTGGGAAGGTGGCTCAGTGGTATAGTGCTTGCCTTGCATGCATGAGGCCCTGGGTTCGATTCCTTAGCACCACATAAGCAGAAAAAGCCAGAAGTGGTGCTGTGGCTCAAGTGGTAGAGTGCTAGCCTTGAGCTTAAGAGCTGAGGGACAGCACTCAGGCCCAGAGTTCAGGCCCCACGACCGACAAAAAATAAAAATAAACCAAAACATTATTTTTAAAAAGTAGCTCTTATAAGAGAAATTAAGCCGGGCGCTGGTGGCTCACGCCTGTAATCCTAGCTACTCAGGTGGCTGAGATCTGAGGATCGAGGTTCAAAGCCAGCCCGGGCAGGAGACCTTGAGACTCCTATCTCCAATAAACCACCAGAAAACCGGAAGTGGCGCTGTAGCTCAAGTGGTAGAGCGCTCGCCTTGAGCTGAAG
>NW_012269538.1:0-609 GCF_000151885.1 Dipodomys ordii
CTAGCCTTGAGCTGAAGAGCTGAGGGACAGTGCCCAGGCCCAGAGTTCAGACCCATGACCGACCCAAAAAAAAAAAAAAAGAATCTCATAGGCTTTTTTGCCAGGGTTGGCTTCAAACTTACCCAAGGTAAACACCCAATGGACAGATGAGGAAAAGAGATGTCGCTGTGCCCAGAGGAGATGCACAAGAACTGTGGGATTGAACTCGGGGCTGGGGCTCTGTCCCTTTGCTTTCTCACTCAAAGCTGGTGCTCTACCACTTGAGCCACAGCACCCCCTTCCCACTGGCGGCTGGCCCACTGGAGATGAAGCGTCTCACGGAGGATTTTTCCTGCTCAGGCTATCTTCGAACCAACCGCGATCCTCACCCTAAGAAGCTAGGATTCCAGGCAGTGAGCCACCAGAGCCGCCAGAGAAGTCGCTGAGAATAATTCTACTGGAGCTGGGGGAGGCGGGTGGATGGGGGGGGGGCGTCGCTGAAGGGAGGGTCGAACTTACACGGGCGGGTGGGATGACCTCAGACTCCCAAGGAAGCACCCGTGGTCACAAAGCGAGGCTGACCCTGGGGTGGGGTCCGCCGACGCCCAGGCAGAGTCCAGAGGGAGGGGG
>NW_012269538.1:3324-7401 GCF_000151885.1 Dipodomys ordii
CATGGACTTTCCAGCCCAACCTGGCTTTGAACTTTGATCCTCAGATCTCGGCCTCCTGAGAAACTAGGGCTTAGAGGCATGAGCTACCAGTTCTGGGCTACCTTAGCCAATCTAATGCTTAATGCATAGTTCCTGCTTTGTTAGGAACCCTGAGGCTTGGAGACGCTAGTCAACCTTCCCAAGGTCAAGGGCATCCACCATGATAGAGCCAGAACCCAGGCCTGAAGCAAAGTCCAAGTTCTCAACAACCATTTTAGGTTTCCTAGGTGGGCACAGGGATTAGGGCTTCTGAGCCTGGTTGTCTGAACCCCATTTACCTGCTCTGTGATCTTGGGTCTGTCTGGCCCCGGTGGACAAATGAGTTCACATTTGTCCAAAGCCCTAATGCTAGATCAGGCTTTTGGGAAAGGTGATTCCCGAGCGTCCAGCTGCCCAGTCACATGCACACAGCCTTGTCACATAGCCAGGTCACAGGGCTGACCTTCCTCATACATGTACACACAGAACTCTGACAACACCACGCTGCTGTTTGAAACCCACAACCATGGACCACTGGACCTGTGTTCTGGGGAGGTTGCCATAACCAGAGATTTCCCCTAGAAAGTTCCTGTGGATACCCCAAGTCTATGTCAGGGTAGACTCAAATCTGGGCGGCAGCTACCTTGCCCATGGCTCTATCTCGAGACTAGGGCAGATCTCTGATGTGGTTTCTCTGGGCACCATATTCAACCTGCTGTGAAAACTGCTGTGTCTCATGGACTTCTTCAGTACAACTTGGGGTCCCAAAGAAAGTATGGGGTAGAGATAAAGAAGGCTTTTTTTTAATGTGTCTTATATACGGAGTGTCTAAGATGGCAGACCAGCTCAGTGTCTGGCATACACAGATGTCTGTGCACCTTTCTTCTTGCACAATACAGGCTCACATATCCTTAAGAAATGACTTTTTTTCAGCTATGGACTGTGTATTATAGGACTCCTAGTCCTGACAAATAGTGATTTTGCTATGTAACCAAGAACAAGTCATTTTTTTCTTCCTGAGCCTCAAATTTCCCTCCCTTCCCAACTTTTTTCCTTCCTTCCTTCCTTCCTTCTTCTTTCCTTCCTTCTCCCTTTCATTCCAGTATTGGGGCCTGAACTCAGGGCCTTTCACTTTTTTTTTGACCATCCTGGGACTTGAACTCAGGGCCTGGGCTCTGTCCCTGAGCTTTTGTATTCAAGGCTAGCACGCTCCCACTTTAACCACAACTCTACTTCCAGTTTGTTGTTGAATTGGAGATTAGAGTCTCTTGGATTTTCCTGCCTAGGCTGACTTTGAGTCATGACCCTCACATCTCAGCTATCTGAGTAGCTAAGATTGCAGGTGTGAGCCACCAGCACTTGGCTGAGGGCCTTGAACACTTGCTTAGCTTTTTCCTCTTTCTGGGTCTTGAACTCAGCCTCATGATCTTGGTTAGTCTTTTCTGCTCAGGGCTAGCACTCTACCATTTAAGCCATGCCTTCATTTCCGGCTTCTTACTGTTTAATTGGAGATAAGGGTCTATTGCTTTTACTTCCTGGGCTGGCTTTGTAGTGTGATCCTTAGATCTCAGCCTCTTGAGTAGCTAGTATTACACATGTGAGCCATTGGTACACAGCTTGATACTCTATTTTAAAAGTCAGAGATACACCTGGGCCTTTCCAAGTCTAAAATCATTTCAACACAATTCAGGCATGAGACTAAGAAACCATACATATCACATAAAGAGAGAAGGCACATGATTTGGGAGCAAAGTAGAACAGGATTGAAATCCTGGTTGCTGTGTGACATAAGGTAGGCCTTTCCATTTCGGTTTTTTTTTGGGTCCGGTCATGGGGCCTGAACTCTGGGCCTGGGCACTGTCCCTCAGCTCTTCAGCTCAAGGCTAGCACTCTACCACTTGAGCCACAGCTCCACTTCCGGCTTTTTTCTTATGTGGTGCTGAGGAATCGAATCCAGGGCCTCAAGCATGCAAGGCAAGTGCTCTACCACTGAGCCACCTTCCCACCCCAGGCCTTTCCATTTCTTAAGGTCTATTTCCTCCCCTAAGTGGGGCTAATAATTACACCCATCTTATCAGCTTGTTCTGAGGGTTTTTAAAAAAAGCCTATAAGGGCTTAGACTAGAACCGTGTAGCTGAGCCCCGGTGGCTCATGCCTGTAATCCTAGCTACTCAGGAGGCTGAGATCTGAGGATTATGGTTCAAAGCCATCCCAGGCAAGAAAGTCTTTGAGACTCTTATTTCCAATAAAACATCAGAAAACTAGAAATGGCACTGTGGCTCAAGTGGTAAACTGCTAGCCTTGAGCTGAAGAGCTCAGGGACAGTGCCCAGGCCCAGAGTTCAAGCCCCATGACTGACCAAAAGAAAAAAGAATAGAACCTTGCGCAAAGTAAGGGTCAGCATTAACTGTCATCACCATATTGACTTTTGTTGTTGTTGTTGTCAGTTGTGGGGCTTGAACTCTAGGCTTGGGTGCTGTCCCTGAGCTCTTCAGCTCAAGTAAAGTGCTCTAGTACTTGAGCCACAGAGGTTTTCTGGTAGTTAATTGGAGATAAGAGTCTCACAGACTTTCCTGCCCTGGCTGGCTTTGAACAGTGATCCTCAGATCTCAATCTCCTGAGTAGCTAGGATTACTGGTGTGAGTCACCGGTACCTGGCTTGATATTTTATTCTAAAAACAATTAGCAGCTGGGCGCTGGTGGCTCACGCCTGTAATCTTAGCTACTCAGGAAGCTGAGATCTGAGGATCACGATTCAAAGCCAGCCCGGGCAGGAAAGACTGTGAGACTCCTATCTCCAATAAACCACCTGAAAACCGGAAGTGGCACTGTAGCTCAAGTGGTAGAGCGCTAGCCTTGAGCTGAAGAGCTGAGGGACAGCGCCCAGGCCCAGAGTTCAAGGCCCACGACCAACCACAAAAAAAATAAATAAAAAACAATTAGCATGGCTATAATCCCCAACCTCAGGAAGATTGAGAGTTTGGCGACAGCCTGGGTAATATAGCCAGGTCAAGGCCAATCCGAGTTATATACCAAGATTCTGTCTGAAAGGAACAAGGGCTGGAGAGGTGCCTAACAGGTCTGCACATGGCCTGGGTTTGCTCTCCAGCCTTGGGGTTGGGGGAGATGTATCCAAACTTAAAAGAAAACACAGACAGACAAACTTAATTTGCATTCCTGTCTTGCAGTGCATGAACAAGATTCCTGACTTTTAGTGGGAGGGCTGCCATGGGCTCTGGGATCTGGAAATGGAATCCAGCTTCTTCTTCACCCGCAGAGTCCTGCTCCAGTCCCTGGCCCTTGCCCTTAGCCTTCCCCTGCCCAAGGTAAAGTGCCTGGATCTTGCCTTCCAATCCTCGTTCCAAACGCACTCCAGCTGCAGGTCAAGGTGAGTCTGAGTGCCCGCTGCTCTCCCAGTGTGGGGTGAGGGGCACCTGAATGCCGTCCCTCCCCAACCCCACCCTGCGCTAATCCGCTTCAGATTCATTTCCCCAAGCTGTTCTCTGCTCACCTTGCCAGTCACTTAAGCACTGGAAAACAGGCTCAAGACCCTCACAGGAGGCCGGGGAGCCAGGACACTGTTGGGGGTGAGGGAGTCTGCATCCCACAGACCCCTCAGGAGATTTCAGGAGTCCTGATAGAGAATTACAATTAGGGCTTCAAAAGACCCAACAGATACTTTGCTTTTCCCTTATTTGGGTGCTGGGGCAATTGTAATAAATGCTGCCTATGGGCAAGAACATCCCATCCTTCTCCCCCGCCCCAAGAATATGAGAACTCAATCACAGTACAGAGGGCAGCAGCCCTGCACAAAGGGCCTCTATCTGCTCTGAATACATTCATTTATCCCTTTTGTCACTTCATTGGGCTCTCCAGGCTGTCCTCCTAGAGGCCACTCATACACCCTCTCAGCTCCTCAAAAGAATGAGAGAGCTTGGGAGCGCCTTACTGTAGCCTGGTAGGCGCATAACTACTAGTAGGTGTCAGTAGTTGATTACAATGATCAATGAAAGTTAACTTTGAGTGTGTGTGTGTGTGTGTGTGTGTGTGTGTGTGTGT
>NW_012269539.1:0-242 GCF_000151885.1 Dipodomys ordii
TGAGTGTGGACTGGCGGGGTCTGGTGGGCAGGAGGAGGAGGAGGCTGTGTGGTGAGTGTGGACTGGTGGGTTCTGGTGGGCAGCAGGAGGAGGCTGTGTGGTGAGTGTGGACTGGCGGGGGTCTGGTGGGCAGGAGGAGGCTGTGTGCTGAGTGTGGACTGGCGGGGCCTCGTGGGCAGGAGGAGGAAGCTGTGTGGTGAGTGTGGACTGGCGGGTTCTGGTGGGCAGGAGGAGGCTGTGTG
>NW_012269539.1:8172-11093 GCF_000151885.1 Dipodomys ordii
CTTCAGCTCAAGGCTAGCGCTCTACCACTTGAGCCACAGTGCCACTTCCAGCTTTTTTCTTTTTGCTTATGTGGTGCTGAGGAATCGAACCCAGGTCCTTATGCATGCAAGGCAAGCGCTCTACCACTGAGCCACATTCCCAGCCCATACCTCTGTTTCTTGGTCTGATTTCCCCACTGGTCCCAGGAGGTGGAGAGCTGAGGACAGGGATGCCAGACACAAGTGACCCCTGGCCATGGCTATGGCCTGTGAAGGGCCCTGCTTTCCACAAAACCTTGTTGGGCGACCTTGGGGGAGGCACTGTGGTCTGGAGAGCGTGTGGAAAGAGCAGCACATTTATGTGTTATTTCCCTAGGGTAGCTCTGACACCTTGCCCTCCTCAGAGCTGTAGTGCATGTTGACTCCCGCCAGAGGGTGCGCTATGTGCATGCAGGACCTGGGGTGCAGTGAGCACTGATTCCCACCAGGGGGTGCTCTAGGCATGCACATCATCTGCCTCTCCTCAGGTTCCATGGTGCAGTGAGCACTGATTCCCACCAGGGGGTGCTCTAGGCATGGGCTCTGTCCTCCTGGGTGCAGTGTGTGCTGCTTCCCACCAGAGGAGCTGATAGGCGCGTGTGCACCGCCCTCCTCTCCTCAAGACCCGGGGTGCAGATGTGCAGAGACCATGTCCTATGGGCTACATGGAGTCACGGCATCCTGAAGCTGAGAACATGCACAGGAGAAGTGGTTCTGTCTGACTCCATTCTCGGGAACTGATTGTCAGAGTCGGATTTAGGGTTGCTTCAAATAAAACACAAAATGAAATGAATACCATGGATGTATTATAATAACTAGGACCTGAAATAGAATTAGTATTGAAAAAAATATATATAAAACTTTTTTTTCAGTCATGGGGCTTGAACTCTGGGCCTGAGTGCTGTCTCTCAGCTCTTCAACTTAAGGCTAGCGCTCTACCACTTGAGCTACAGCGCCACTTCCGGTTTTCTGGTGGTTTATTGGAGATAAGAGTCTCATGGATTTTCCTGCCCGGGCTGGCTTTGAATCGCAATCCTCAGGTCTCAGGCTCCTGAGTAGCTAGGATTACAGATGTGAGCCACTGGCACCAGCTTGAAAAGTATTTTTTAATGTTAAGGGTTGTTGGGATAGATGAGGTGAACTGATTATAATCATTAAGTGTAGTGAAAAGTCAGGCTGATAGGGTTAGAATGAGGTAAAGAGAAGATAAAACGTGAAAATAGGCAATTTTCATGATATTGAATAAGGATGAACAGTCATTCCATACTAATTAGTAAGTGAAGAATAATTTCAGATCATATGACTTTTCATATATGGAGTTATAGAAATTTGTATGTTTGTGTGGAAGCAGTAAAATGTGTTCAAGATTATTAAAGTAGATTGAGAGTAGCAGAGAAGAAGGACATGAGACTGGAAGATTAAGATACCTAGTAGAAATGCCACAACCACAATAGGTATATTTAATACAGTGTAGCACACATTGGTGGTTACAAAATTAACACAATTTATGAGTTCTTTATGTGCTGTCCTGGATTGTGCTGGCTAGGGCAGGGTGTTTCCCTGCATTCCCAACTCTGACCACTAGGTGTCAGCAGTGCCTGACCGGGCCTGAAGAGCAGCCATGTCTACCTAAATTGCCAGTATCAACTGTGGAGCAAACTTCCCTGGTTCAGTACCATTCATGACTCTGATGGCTTTGTACAACCTGGACAAATACTGCCAGGGGCTTCTGATTGTGTGCAGGCCCTCCATTGCCCTTCCTTAAGTAAGTCACTACCTGGCAGGACCCTATCCTGTTCTTACCAGGTAACAGTCCCTGTAAGAACCAAGCACCTTGGGGTCACATGCAGCCCCATCAGGTCCCCTGGCTGCCTACTCTCTGCCAGAGCTCAGAGGAGTCATCCACGAGAGGGTCAAGCTCCGGAGGGCAGCTGCTTTTTATGTGGCCTTGAGGTGTAGCTCATTGCTATCTGGGGTTCGGAGCTGAGGAGGGCCCTCTGCACAGAAGCCTCCTGGCCTGAAATGATAAACCAATCCAGGAATGGATTCCAGGGCTGCAGTACCCATGACTGCTGGGTAATATGGCTGTTTGAGTGTTGGCAGCTACAGAGGGAAGCAAACAAGCACCACCCTATGCCACGCCTACTCCAGTGGAGTCTGCTTAGCATGGAACACCTGCTTTCAGATCTGAGAATGGGGCTTCAAAGAGGCCTACCTCCTGGAAAAGGCTGGCAAGCCCCTGGGAAAGATGTGTTGCTGTTTTTCTTTTCTTCATTGTATAGGAGTGCCTATTAATCTTTTACTGTTCCTGCTGCTTGTTCTACTTACTCATGTTCAACGTTTCCTTATTCAAGGCTCTTTCTTGAAAGTGTTGACGACTCCAACATCCGATGAGCGTCCTGAGAATATGACTAACTCACCAGAGTTAAGTACTACCCTGAAAGCCCTTCTTATGGAGGCTAGTAGACAAGTCATAAGTAAATATAAAAGTATTGGGGGTTTCATGACGTCACTTCAGCGGAAGGAATTGTTTGTAAGAGATTTACAAGAAGCTGTAGGCACGGCTAGAGCAGAAAGAGTATATGGCTATTGGAGACTTCCCTTTAATCCTGAAGCATATACAATAGACCCATATAGATAGAATGATGTAGAGGGATATTTAGACCAAAAGCTAAATAAGATTCCTAAAAGGTTGGTAGATGGAAGTTGGCAATGGCTTATCAGAGGAAAATGGTGGGACTCTCTATTATCTAGAGGACCCCAGAGACTTCCCCCAAATCCATAGCCTTTTACAGGTGTGTATGATAAAGATGGCAACCATTAGGGAAACTACTTAGGAGAAAGAACTTCCTATTACTCTCTTTCATTTACTGAGAGACTTGCTAGATCTAGGCCTCCTTGGT
>NW_012269540.1:0-305 GCF_000151885.1 Dipodomys ordii
GATGTGTTTCCTTTTTTGTCACCGTTGGTTACTATGGCAAGGAGTGGCCCGAGAGGCTTGGGTGACCAAGGTCATTGTCCCAGCAGCTCCAGCCACGCAGAGAGAGAGAGAGGATGGAGTTGGCGAGAAGAGGCCAGAGCCTCTGTCAGGGTTTTCTTGGGACAGAATAGTGTAGGATGTGCTTGCTAGTTTGGAAAATCGTAGCTGATGCTGCCCTACAGGTTGATCTCCAGTTGCCTAGCCCCTGGTCCTGGAACAGTGAAGACAAATCCTGCCTCCCGGAGTGTGTGGGTCTGAGGGAGGAG
>NW_012269540.1:4630-6149 GCF_000151885.1 Dipodomys ordii
GATCCTCAGATCTCAGCCTCCTGAGTAGCTAGGATTACAGGCGTGAGCCACCAGTGCCCGGCGGTACATTGTAATTCTTTTAATGACACACTCCTTTATTATTTCCGGTAAAAATAAACAGAAACTTTGCAGTCTTAAACATCTTGAAGTGCACAGTTCAGGGGCAGCAACTCTATTACCTTGTTACACAAGTCGATGATATATTTTTGTATTAGTGTACATGCATTGCACAAAGGACTTTTCCTGCGACATTTCCACACATGCACGTAATGCACTTTGATTAAATGCATCTCCTCCATACTCTTGTGTGTCCCCCTTCCCCCCCTCCACCCCGTCCGAGCCTTTGTGAACAGCTGTAGTGGTTCTACTTTTGTGCATTCACACAAAGTACTTCGGCCATATTCACTCCACATAGCTGTCTTCTTTCCCCACTTCTTCTGGTTCTCCCTTTCACGTGAGTGCTTCATTATTATTTCTAGATTCTGCATATGAGCCCAAACATGTGGTACTTGCCTTTCTGAGTGTGGCTTCCCTTACTCAGCACGATTGCCGCTTCCCCCCATTGTCCCACACTGTAATGCGTTCCTTCCAGCGATGGAAATGGGCGCTGTTCTCACAACCCGATGCTGCCATCACAGCCCACTGACCCCGCTCCCCTCCCCAGGGGCACTTCTCAGAAAAAGCTCGCTCACCCTCTGCCCTTTCTAGAAGTTTCATGTTGCCCGTCAGAGGCAGCTGTCTGATTTGACTACCTTTCTTTTTACATGTTTGGTTTTTGATGATGATTCTTTACCGTTGGTGTACTCACAGGGACATCTTGGAAGAGTGGGAGGGAGGATACAGAACTCAAGGGAAAAAGGGAGGAAAAGTGTGGTGGTGGAGCCCACTGGACTGAGGAAAATGAACTATACAACTTTGCTAGAGATGGGAGGGAGGTGAGGAAGAGAGACACTGCATGGAAGGAAATGCACTCATTACCTGACTCAAGTAACCGCAGTCCCTCTGAACATCTTCTCTATAACAATGCAGTGACTAGATTTTAAAAATGAACACTCCCCCCCCCATCCTTGCTTCTCTGACACTGCTTGGCGTTGCCTGGAGGACTTCTGCAGCCCTGGTTGTGGCCTGCTCTGGCCTGCAAGGGCTCTGCCTTCTTTCTCCCCTTTGTCGGCCTGCTCTCCCTGTCACAGGTGACACAGCTCAAGTTCTAGCCCTCATTGCCCTGGACAAGGCAGGCTTCCAACTCTTCCAATTCCTGTTCGAATCTTCAACCCCAGCCCTGCATTTTCTCAATCCCCTCTACAAAGAGACCCAAGATTCATTTTGGCCTAAAGAACATAAGCTTGAAATAAAGGTTTCCTTTATTTTTTTGGACGATAACAGAACGAAAGGTATTTATTTTGATATAATTTTATTGCTCTCATGAAGACAATGAGTTCATTTCTCTTTTGGACAACGTCACCCAGTGTTTTGCTCCTCCTAGTTTCCCCTCCTGTTCCTGCCCGCAAGCCGCATAGTT
>NW_012269541.1:0-2082 GCF_000151885.1 Dipodomys ordii
GCTCTACCACTTGAGCCACAGCGCCACTTCCAGCTTTTTTTCTTTTTGCTTATATGGTGCTGAGGAATCGAACCCAGGGCATCATGCATGCAAGGCAAGCGCTCTACCACTGAGCCACCTTCCCAGCCCCTCCCAGGTTGGCTTTAAACCTTGATCCTCAAATCTCAGCCTCCTGAGTAGCTAGGATTACAGGCGTGAGCCACCAGTGCCTGGCTTTCAGCTGATTTTTTTTTAAAGTCAGTCATGGGGCTTGAACTCAGGACCTGAGTGCTGTCCCTGAGCTTTTTTGCTCAAAGCTAACACTCTACCACTTTGAGCCCCAGCACCACTTTTGGTTTTCTGGAGGTTAATTGGAGATAAGAGTCTCACAGACTTTAATGCCAGGGCTGGCTTCCAACCATGATCCTCAGAACACAGTCTCCTGAATAGACAGGATTACAGGCGTGAGCCACCAGTGCCTGGCTCTCAACTGATTCTTTATTCTAAGTACAAGTCACTGCTGGAGAGAGCCCAGTCAATGCTAAAGAGAAAACTGGGTCCTCCACAGCCCAAAAAAGTTTATTAAAAAAAAAAAAGATGTTAAGACGTACATAAATATGAGGCAAGGAACAGCTGTCTATTAGCCACTAAGCCCAAAACTCTGATCTATCTAGACTTTGGCGTTTGTTCCACCTATTAGCTGGCCTCTTGGCCCTTTTTTCTACCTTTAGCCAGGCATGTTCTGTGACTTCTAGGTCAGAAGAGCTCGGGAAAGAAAACTGGTTGATGGAAAAGTATTCAGTGCCTTCCAGTACAGTCTGACTATAGAACAGAAGTGACTTTCTGGCCTTTTTCATTCAGCCCTCCCAGTAAAAGGAAGATCATTATCTGGAAATCAAAATTCCTCAACCTGAAGAGCCTGGTTATCAAGTGCTGCTACCTCAAGAATTCTTTAAAGAAAACCAAGTTTGATCATGACCTCCCTAAGAAAACCACCCTAGTCTAGCAGGTATTTTTCTCCCCTACAACTTATTTACCTATATATGTATAATTGAATCTGTGCAACTGCTTTAACTTGCATCAAGGTGTATCTTTTTTTGTCTTTTTTGGGGTTTTTTTTTTTGGTCACTTGTGGGCTTGAACTCTGGGCCTGGACACTGTCCCTATCTCTTCAGCTCAGGGCTAGTTCGGCTCTACCACTTAAGCACCACTTCATTTTCTGGTAGTTAATTGGGAGATAAGAGTCTCATGGATGTTCCTGCCCAGCCTGGCTTTATACCACAATCCTCAGATCTCAAACTCCTGAATAGCTAGGATTATGTGAGCCACTGGCTCCTGGCTCAAGATGTATCTTTTTTTTTTTTTTTCCACTCCTACAACTTTGAACTCAGGGGCTGGGCACTGTCCTTAAGCTTCTTTTGCTCAAAGCTAGCACTCTACCACTTGAGTCACCACGTCACTTCCACCTTTTTCTGTTTATGTGATACTAAAGAGTCGAACCCCGGGCTTCATGCATGCTAGGCTAGCACTCAACCACTAAGCCATACTCCCAGCCGTTCAAGGTATATCTTTAATGTCTGATTCTACACCCTGCCATTTTTAACAGAATATTAAGATACAATCACAGCGATGTATACAAATCCACTCAGTTCTTTTTAACATCTTTGTGGTTTTTCTATCATGTGACCATAGCACACTAGGCTTTCCTACTCCCCAGTTAATGGTTCTCTGGTGACTTTTGACCTCATGATACCCATTTATCTTGTGGATGCATTACCTAGGGTCATTCCACTTCCTGGAAATTTGCACTTCATTTACTCAGTCTTGAACCTATCTGACCTCTACTCCTCTCAAACATTTTTAACTCAAGAATACAGCAGATTCCAACTGCCAATCTATAAAATATATCAGTAAGGAACTGAAAAGCACTAAAGTCACACCAAAAGCAGGCAATCAGCAAAATTCCTCAAAGGATATACAGATGATTATTTCCTTCATGAAAAATTGCAAAGGGGGGGGCTGGGAAGGTGGCTCAGTGGTAGAGCGCTTGCCTTGCATGCCTGAGGCCCTGGGTTCGATTCCTCAGCACCACATAAGCAAAAA
>NW_012269541.1:10012-10758 GCF_000151885.1 Dipodomys ordii
AGGGGAGGGGAGGGGAGGGGAGGGAGGGGAAGGGAAGGGAAGGGAAGGGAAGGGAAGGGAAGGGAAGGGAAGGGAAAAGGGAGGGAAGGAGGGAGGGAATGAAGGAGGGAAAAGGAAGTAAACTTTGACCATTATACTTAGTGAAGAAAGCCAACTACAAAAGTTACACACTGTACAATGTTGTTTATATGAAATACCCACAAGAGGCAAATTGACAGAGACAGAAAGTAGATTAGTAGCTGACAGGCTGAGTGGAGGGGGAAATAAGGAATGGCTGCTAAGGAGTCCACAGTTTCTTTTTAGGGTAAAGAAAATGTTCTAACATTGATTACAGTGATCTTTGTGAAATTCTGTGACTATACTAAAATAAATAAGTGGTGTTTTGGTTTTGGTTTTGTCAGTGGTGGATCTTGAACTCTGGACCTGGGCGCTGTCCCTCAGTTCTTCTGCTCAAGGCCAGCACTCATTTAAGCCACAGCACCACTTCCGGTTTTCTGGTGCTTAATTGGAGATAAGAGTCTCAGAGACTTTCCTGCCTGGGCTGGCTTTGAATCCTGATCCTCAGATCTCAGCCTTCAGAGTAGATAGGATTACAGGCGTGAGCCACCAGCTCCGGGCAATTAAGTTTTTTGTTAAAAAAATCTCTTCTAAAGCCAGGCGCTGGTGGCTCACGCCTGTAATCCTAGCTACTCAGGAGGCTGAGATCTGAGGATCGAGGTTCAAAGCCAGCCCGGGCAGGAGAGACT
>NW_012269542.1:0-2274 GCF_000151885.1 Dipodomys ordii
GTGGGGCTTGAACTCTGGGCCTGGGCGCTGTCCCTCAGCTCTTCAGCTCAAGGCAAGCGCTCTACCACTTGAGCTACAGCGCCACTTCCGGTTTTCTAGTGGTTTCTTGGAGATAGGAGTCTCACGGTCTTTCCTGCCTGGGCTGGCTTTGAACCGCGATGCTCAGATCTCAGCCTCCTGAGTAGCTAGAATTACAGGCATGAGCCACCACTGCCCGGCTCTCTGCAAGTTCTTCCCCACTGTTTTCTCTCTGTGCCTATGGGCTGGAGATTGGGACTCATGTAGACCCCAGGCTAGCAACAGCAGCAACAGCAGCAGCGGCTGGAAGCTTGTTGACACATTCAGATTGGAGATTTCAGCTTGGGAGGAGCCAAAGAAGGATTTCCACCTTTAGTCATAACTTCTTCCCCTTTTCTTCTGTACGTGGTTTCCCATCCATGCTTCTGAGACTTCTCTTCGAGTTTTAAACAGCCAGCTAAGAGCCTTTTGTATTCTTAGTCTTTTTGTTTAATATCTCACTCTAGCATTGCTAACAATGTAACCTTTCTGGGGCTCTGCCTTCCTGTGCTTTCTCCTTATCAATCACCTGCTCTCCCTTTAGATGCTTTCACAGTGTTCTGCTCATCTCCTTTCCTTCCTGAGGTGCGTTTAACTGTCTCTACAAGCAGTTTGGAGAAGTCTGGCCTGGTCATTTCTTTTCTCCTTCCATTCTTCTGTCTACCTTCTGCTACCTACCTGGCGATCTTGTGGATGGGAGCAGATATGCTGTATGCTCTCTGCCCTGATCTTAGATGAAATGCACATCTCTACTTTTCCCATCCATGCTCACTCTTATTTATGGCTATAGTGCTCGTGATGCTGTTGGAGTGCAGCTGTGCTAGGAGGAGCCTTCGTTTTCTTACAGTGTTGCTCTCAACGAGCAGTGAGCCATCGGTATCTTGACCAACATCCTTGTATTGATAGTTCCCCTCCACCTTGTGGTGGGATAATTCACAAAACACAGTTCAGTATGAGACTATATCTACTTTTCAGTAGATAGTTTTCACAAAGGTCGTAATCGCATACTTGTACAGGGAAGGGACAACTCTGGCGTTTTCATACTTTCTCTTGTGCAACAGTGTTGACACCTCCTTGTGCTTTCCCAGTCTGAGGAGCATGCATGGTTCTGTGCTCTTAATTTCAGTTTCTAACTGCTGGTTGATGGGCATCTTCTCATGTCTGCCACTTGGGCTCTCCTCTCTGAGAATTCCATACTTAATAGCATCTCCATACTTAATAGCATCTGTCTATCGGTTTTTGTGGCAACTTTCATTATTCAGTACTTTTCTCCTGTAGAAGAACCTCTTATGTCCAGAAAGTTGTTTTGTTTTGTTTTGGTCGGTCATGGGGCTTGAACTCTGGGCCTGGGCGCTGTCCCTCAGCTCTTCAGCTCAAGGTGAGCACTCTACCACTTGAGCCACAACACCACTTCCTGTTTTCTAGTGCTTTATTGGAAATAAGAGTTTCATGGTCTTTCCTGCTCAGATCTCAGCCTCCTGAATAGCTAAGATTACAGGCCTGAGCCACCAGCACTGGGCTAGTATTTTGATTTTTATATAGGTAAGTATGTATAATTTTCTAGAAGTCTTGGTCAGGATTGTCAAGATCTACATTTTTCTTGCCTTTTACCCCCTTTTTTTGGAAGTAGCAGAATTGAAGTTTGATCTCTGTGCTCAAAGATAGGCAGGTTTTCTATCACTTGAGCCATGTTACCAGTCCTTTTTGGCTTCAGTTAGTTTTCAAGTAACTGACATACCTAGTTTGTTGATTGAAATGGGGTCTCACTAATTTTTTGCCTGGGCTAGCCTAGAGCTGCAATTGTCCAGATTTCTACCTCCCAGGTCACAAGATAACAGGCATGAGCAGTGGCAATAATCAAAAATATGTTTATGAGCTGGGCACCAGTGGCTCTCGCCTGTAATCCTAGCTGCTCAGAAGGCTGATGTCTAAGGATCATGGTTCAGAGTCAGCCTGGGCAGGAAAGTCTGTGTGATCTTTTTTTTTTTGGTCTGCCATGGGGCTTGAAGTCTGGGTCTGGGTGCTGTCCCTCAGAGCTTCAGCTCAAGGCTAGCACTCCACCACTGGAGCCACAGTACCAATTCTGGTTTTCTGAGTGGTTTATTGGAGATAAGAGTCAAAGGGAGGGCTGGGAAGGTGGCTCAGTGGTAGAGCGCTTGCCTTGCATGTATGAGGCCCTGGGTTCGATTCCTCAGCACCACATAAGCAAAAAGAAAA
>NW_012269542.1:6314-6808 GCF_000151885.1 Dipodomys ordii
GCCCCGCTCCCACCCACGGCCCGCAGGAGGGCCCAGCACTTTTGGTTTTTCCTTCTTCCTCTTCCCCCGCCCCCCCTCCCGTGGTGGTTTCGTCCCTCGTTCGTCTCGTCCGTGTCGTTCGTGTAGTTCGTTCGTCCCACTGAGGAGAACTTTCACTGGGGCTCCGCGCGGCCGCCGGCGGGGCTTCCCATGAATGTAGAGAGACATCACCAGCGGCCGGCGCTGGCCCGCGCATGCGCGGCCTCCGCGCAGCCCCCCCCCTGCGCGGACCCCTAGCACATGCCGACCAACCGCAGCGTCTCCTCCTGCGCCTCCCGCACACCTGAACTGCGCAGCTCGCGGGCCACACAGTGCGCAGCCTCGAAGCCCTGCCGCGCTGCTCCTGTCCTTGCTGAGCTGGCCGCCGGTGGCCTGTGACCTGTGACCTGCCCGTCACAGGCCTGGCCTGATGCAAAGTCGGGGCCCTGGCGCTCATTCTGCCTGCCTTTCCCCTA
>NW_012269543.1:0-3312 GCF_000151885.1 Dipodomys ordii
TATCTTGGGGTTCATTTCACTTAACTTCATCTTATCTGGTCATATATACATAGCTTTTGACCTTTTTCTACTTGTCCCAGACATATACTAGTTATTGCAAATAAGGGAAACCATGGGACCTTGTACCAGTCCTGGGGCTTGCACTCAGAACCTGATCCCAGACCCTAATATTTTCTGCTCAAGTCTAGTGCTTTACCACTTGAGCCACAGCTCTACTTCCAACTTTTTGGTGATAAATTGGAGATAAGAGTTTCATGGACTTTCCTTCCTGCCTGGACCAGCTTTGAACTGTGATCTTCAGATCTCAGACTCCTGAGTGTCTAGGATTACAGGCGTGAGCCACTGATGCCTGGATCATGTTTTGTTTTCTGATATCTGCCACAGAATGCTCTGGAAACAAGTCTGTGGACCTCAATAGAAAGTAAGGTTAGCTGAGAGGGATCATGAGAGATGATGAGGGCTTCTAAGACAGCAGAGGAGAAGTTAGAGGGGAAGGATCCCTGCCCACTCATTGGAGATCTTTTTCTTCACAGCCCACCGCTTTACAGGTGTAGTCGACTCCTTTGCTGTTGGTTTTCTGTCTTTCCTAGACAGGGCGTGGGAGGTGCTCAGTGTTTCCCAGCCTCCTTTCATCATGCAATCCTGTCTGGACTGTTTCTCTCCCCCTGTGGAGTCAGCATGTCTTCCTCCTCCCCTCCTGCTTTAGCCCCCAAGGGCAGTCTTGGGCAGTGGGGTACCCTTGGGAGGTTCAAGAACTACCTTCTAAGGTCAAATCTGCTGACCCTGAATCATCCTTCATGATGGAGCCCAGGGAGCTCTTTTTCCCCAGAGGAACAGGTGAAATAGGGCACCCTTCATAAGAGAACAAAGGACAATAGTTAAAGGATGTATACGAGGGAAGCAAGTAGCGTGAGTAAGTTGATGACAGCGGGCCTCCTCCCTAGCGGGCTGCTAAACCCAGCTTCTTTGCTCTGCTAGAAGAACCCCCTCATTCAGTCTAGTCTGGAGCCACCTGTGTTTGCCATGGAATGCAGAAAGCCTGGTTCTCAGCCTAGGGTTGAGGCTGCCTTATTCCCATTGTCCCCAGCCTGAAGGAAGGGCAGGAGAGAGATCCTGAAGCCTGAGTCCATGGGAAAGTCACCTGGAGATGATTTGCCTGCCTGGGTGGAGCTGGTGACAAGAAGGAAGGACAGGCTATGGTCACCATCATGGAAAGCTGAGCACTCAATGCTTAACCCTGCAAGCCACAGTGAACATGATGCTGTCCAGAGGCAATCCCACAGACAAAGTCCAGGCCCTGAGGAGCACCCAGGGAAAAAGAAGCTCAGGCAGCCCCTGGCACCGGTGAGGATGGAGGGAGCAGCTGGAGGGGTGGAGTACTGCCGTGCGAAGCCTCCCGATAGAGTGCTTTAGAAAGCACTAGCATTCACAGCCCCACATTTGTAGTAACTGGCTGTTTATGAACCTAATGTGTACCGAACAGAAGGACTTCCTTTCATTTCTCAGTGCTCATGCATTCAGGTGCACCTGTCTGCCATTGTTTTGTAGACAACATGGCAACTAGGCCAGATATCTGGATAGGCTACTTAACTAGATTTTTCTACATTGCAGAAGGTCTCTGACAACTTGTTTATCCAGCACCATGGAACTCTGTGTCAGGTTGACCTGATTACAGAATCTAGAGGTCACTGAAAGGCTATTTTCCATAGAATTTGGCAAGATGCTTGGTTCTAAGACTTAATGTTCCTCTGGAACTGTGGTCCAAAATTCCTGATTCTCAGTCAAATTTTTCTGGTGGAGATAAAGAGATGATTTAGAGTGATACAAACCCCAAAAATGTTTATGTCAAAAATCACCTGACTCTCATTGTATAATATCCTAGACAGCAAACAGGCCTCTAGCCATCTGCTGAGATTTCTTGGCATCGGGCCTTAATCCTTCATGAAGTCATTTGAAGCCTCAGGGGGGGATTAATGATAGATCATTGATAACTCTGGCACAGTCTGTGGAATCGATGTTGCAATTGGAGGCCTCAGGGAGATCTGATCATTTCCTTCTTCTTGCCTTCTGCCCTTCTCTCAGCCATTAGAGAGAAACAGGCCAAGATTTTCAAGAGTGGCACAGAAGAATATACAACATTATTAGCCTGGATCCCAGGAATGAATGGTTACCTGGCTAATTTAGGTTCAATTCCCAACAAACTTCCTCCTGTCCATCTCTACTGCAAAAATGGAGGGAAAATATTTTCCTCTTTTGTAAAAATGTCCTTTTGAACTGGATACCAGTGACTCTTACCTGTAATCCTAGCTACTCAGAAGGATGAGATTTGAGGATCACAGTTCAAAGCCAGCTCAGGCAGGAAAGTCCATGAGATTCTTATCTCCAAAAACTACCCCCCCCAAAATTGGAAATGGGGCTCTGGCTCAAGTAACAGAGTGCTAGCCATGAGCAAAAGATGCTCAGGAACAGTGTCTAGGCTCTTAGTTCAAGCTCCAGGATAGTTACACACACACACACACACACACACACACACACACAATGTTATTTTGAACCAGGTGCTGGTGGCTCAAGCATGTAATTCTAGCTCCTTGGAGGCTGAGATCTGAAAATCAAGGTTTAAAGCCAGCCTGGGCAGGAAAGCTCTTAAAACTCTCACCTCCAATTACCCAACAAAAGGCCAAAAGTGGAGCTGTAGCTCAAGTAGTAGAGCACTAACTTTGAGCAAAAAAAAGTTCAGGAATAGCACCCAGGCACTGAGTTCAAGCCCCAGAAAAGGTACACACACACACACACACACACACACACACACACACACACACACACACACACGGAAAAATAAATCCTTTGAGTCCCTTTCCTATGTATCCCACTGCCCTAGGCAAAGAATTTTTCCACCGAAGAATCATACAATATATACTACAGTATATACCATACCTAGTATATTTATTATTTATGTTGTGTTATATACTCTTTGCCTGTGTTTAGAATTTTTTCTTTTTCTTTTTGGCAGTGCTGGGCTTTGAACTCAAGACCTCACACTTGCTTACCTTACCACTTGAGCTACACCAACAGTGCCTTTTTTGCATTGGTTATTCTCAAGATGGGCTTCATAAGTCTGTGCTAGCCTGGACAATAATGTTCCTGAATTTCAGGAACAGAGTACACTCCAGTGTGTCCAGCCATTTTTTTTATTGTGAAAATACTGTACAGAGGGCTTACAATTACATGGGCAAGATAATGAGTACATTTCTTATCAAGCATTGTAGCCTCCTCCTTTGTTTCCCCTTCCCATCCCTTCCCATCCTCCCCCCG
>NW_012269543.1:3362-4443 GCF_000151885.1 Dipodomys ordii
TTGACTGGTCCCACGCCTTCACCGCTCAACCTGGAAGAAGAACAGAAGAGTGAGACCTTGGCAGCTGTCACCTTACCCTGGTGGGGAAATGCAATCCAGGGATGGTCCACAAAGAACCATCTTCCAAAAGGTTGTATCAAAGTAGTCACATGGTCTTAGCCAGTATCCCCACACCTGGTGCTCTGTGCCTGACATGGTAGGGATGTCTCAGAATTGGGGGAGGCAGGTGGTACCCACCTGCACTCTTCGCCTTCCAGCAATTTCCTGTAGGTGGCAATCTCCACATCCAAGGACAGCTTGACATTCAGGAGCTCTTGGTACTCCTTCAGCATCCTGGCCATGTCCTGCTTGGCCTTCTGCAGGGCATCCTCCAGGCCTTCCAGCTTGCTCCTGGCATCCTTGAGGGCCAGCTCACCTCGCTGCTCAGCATCAGCAATGGCAGCCTGCAGGCTGGCACACTGAGAGGAGAAAACGAGGAAGATAGATTTATGCTGTAGTCCTTGGAGATGGTTAGATATATTCATTCCCCCATAGAGTCCAAGGATATGATTTAACAATGAATTCTGATTGTTTCTGCTCACAGTACCTGCTTCTTGACGTGGTCGATCTCGGATCTCAGCCTCTGGATCATGCGGTTGATCTCAGCAATCTCCTGCTTGGTGTTGCGCAGGTCATCCCCATGTCTGCCTGCTGTGACCTGCAGCTCCTCGTACTGTAAGTCAGTTGAAAAGCGAAAACTCAATGAGCTCTTTCACATTCAAATGAGCATTCTTACCTAATGACTTCTCCTCAAGAAATCATATGACAAGGACATTGAATAATTCATAAGTATGACACAGACATTGTCATTGGGAAAGCACAGAGTTCTCTAAGGGTTGACAGGGTCAGAACTGTGTTTTGAGAGCTAGAGTTCAGAGCATGTCTTCAAGGTATCTAAGTCCTTATCTACAGTGGCTTTCCTCCTGCCTCTGAGTTTATTTTTGATTCATAGACGGAACATTAAGTGCTATACAAGTCAATTCTAATAGTGCAGCACACACTTGTTATGGTAGGACTCATCTTCCTTTCTCAATGAAGGCAG
>NW_012269544.1:0-1605 GCF_000151885.1 Dipodomys ordii
CTCTACCACTTGAGCCACAGCGCCACTTCCGGCTTTTTTCTTTTTGCTTATGTGGTGCTGAGGAATGGAACTCAGGGCCTCATGCATGCAAGGCAAGTGCTCTACCACTGAGCCACCTTCCCAGCCCAGTAAAAAAATTTTAAGGAAAAATTGTACAGAATAAAATGTGCTCTTTTTTTTTAAGTGTTATGATTTGTTTTTTTTTAACAGCTCTAAGCCAGAGTTAACAGCCATTTAAATGACTACATCCACAGGCCTCTAGTGCTCTGGAGAACATAAAAGGGTGGTTGTGATGTCTCTCTGCACTCTTTGAAATGACACTTTGTGGTTAATGCAAAACCACAGGTTCATTGATGTCTATAGGTCACTATGAACTCAAACTATTGGTCTCTAGTAAATGACAGATGCTCTTAGAGAAAGCAGATTAACACTCCCTCTAGGCCACTGGACAAGACAAGAACTTCTCAGATTCTCCCCTAAAAGTCTTGGGAATTATTTGGACAGGGTTGCAAAACCATAGTCAAGGATCTACCAGCAAATCAAAATCACTTGAAAAAGGATTATACCTTTGGGATCAGGCTGAAATTTTTTGAAAGACTGTTTTTGATTCTGAAATATGCTCAGAGACTTCAATCTAGTTTCTATGTCTAAGAATTTGATTGTTCTGGTTGCTGCCACTTCATTATAAATGAGAAAGGTATTTGGTCATGCTGAAAGAGGGATTTATATGTAAATAAAAGTGGTTTACATCAGCAATAACACTATTCCTGGGACTGAAGGGTACATGATTTTCCAAGTGCTACAACACACACACACACACACACACACATACATACATACACACACACACACACACACACACCAAGATTTTAAAAGAATGGGGAACACTATATTTTGAATACTAATCACTTTCCTATATCCAATATTTATTCAATATTAAATGTTCAGAAAGAAACAATAAAATAATTAGAAATACTATCTTATGCAACTAATTCCATATGCTCACCAAAACATTGTTTTATAATGATTATTTCAAGAAAAATATCTTCAACCATTTTGCTAAACATTTCCACAATTCTAAAGCAACAATAAATTCTGTCTAATTTTATGCATGAACTCAAAGCCTGATCTCACAATATACCCAGAAGTGGTAGAGGTTAAAAGTGAAATAAAAAAGTATTATTAGAACCAGATAAAACTGATATACCAAAACTTTTAGATCTCTAGTTCATCATGTTAAATGTTCATTAATGCATGTAAGTAATCACTTAATGTTTTCTTCATGCAAGGCAACATAATATGTGCTGGAAGACAAATAAGCATATGATACTCATACGACTCTCAAAGAACTTTCAAACCAATGGAAGAGACAGACACAAGTCCTAGAAAATAATTAATTTACCCCTAAGAAATTCTGCTAACATCTTTACTCTTATCTTCATTATTTGGACTTCAGATTGATTTTGGAACTACTTTTGTGAGGAAAAATTCCATCAAAGAGTGAAAAAGGGGCTGGGAAGGTGGCTCAGTGGTAGAGCGCTTGCCTTGCATGCCTGAGGCCCTGGGTTCGATTCCTCAGCACCACATAAGCAAAAAGAAAAAAGC
>NW_012269544.1:12420-14463 GCF_000151885.1 Dipodomys ordii
CGGCTTTTTTCTTTTTGCTTATGTGGTGCTGAGGAATCGAACCCAGGGCCTCAGGCATGCAAGGCAAGCACTCTACCACTGAGCTACCTTCCCAGCCCCCCATTAGACTCTTATCTCCAATAAATTAATAAAAGATCAGGAAGTAGTAGACCTGTAGTAGAGTGCTCAGGGACAGTGTCCAAGTTCAGGCCCCAGGGCAAGTATACACATAAAAAAATGTAGAGTACTATTAGAAAAATCTCTACATACAAACTCTCCTTGTCTCAGTCCCTCCACAAATCCTATAGCCCAATGTAGCTACTTTTGGTTCTATCTTTAGTAATCAAAATTGTATACATGTAGTAAAGTTTTAATATACCATCTATTGTTTTCTGAGTAATATGGATGATGATTGAGCTTTCTTTTCTTTTTTATTGTGTGTGTGTGTGTGTGTGAGAGAGAGAGAGAGAGAGAGAGAGTCCCAGGGCTTAAACTCAAGGCTTGAGTGTTGTGCCTGAGTTTTTTTGCTCAAGGCTAGCAGTCCTCTAACACTTGAGTCATAGCTTCACTTCTGGATTTTTGGTGGATAAGTGGAGATAAGAGTCGCATGGAAACTCAGAAAAAAAGGAAATAGAGCAGAAGTAATTCCTCATTAAGGGGATTTTAGTACCATAGATAGATAGATATGAAGTAGTTTTACATTAGATTTTCCACCAAAATATTAAATAGTGATAGAGTGCCAGCCTTGAGCAAAAAAGCCAATCAAGGGTGAGAGGGCCTGAGTTGAATCTCCAGTACTAGCAAGGATTGTAAAACTAAACAAAACAAGACTTCGTTGAATGCTAGTGTCTCACATGTAATTCCAGCAATTTAGGAGTCTATGAATGAGTAGATTATGGTTTGTGACCAGTCTAATGAGAAAAGTTCAAGACTCAACTCATAGCAGAACATATTGGTGCACACCTGTCATCCTAAACTATGTGGGAGGCTCAGATTGGGAGGATTGAGGTTCCAGGCTAGCCCAGGGCCAAAAATGATAAGAAAGGAAAATCCACGAAACTCCATCTTAATAGAGGAAATTTGAATGTAGTGACATGTGTCACTCTAGAAATGATGGAAAGTCTAAAATTGGTGTGTTGATGACTAGATGTGAGTCTGATAATGAAGCAAGACTTTTTATCAAAAATAAAGAGAACTGGAGGCATGGTTCAGTGGTAGAGCACCTGCCTAGAAGGCTCTGAGTTCAAACCCCAGTAAGAAAGACTTCACTCAAATAGTTCCAGATCACATATTCTAAAGAATTGAAGATGAGGGGCTGGGAAGGTAGCTCAGTAGTAGAGTGCTTGCCTTACATGCATAAGGCCCTGGATTCGATCCCTCAGCACCAATAAGCAGAAAAATCCAGAAATGGTGCTGTGGCTCAAGTAGTAGAGTGCTATCTTGAGCTGAAGAGCTGAGAGACCAGCTCCCAGGACGAGATTCAGGCCCGATGACACACACACACGAATTGAAGATGAGAGCAGAGTCCTAGTGGCTCATTACTGTAATCCAAGGTTCTCAGGAGGCTGGCATATGAGGATCACCGCTGGAAGCCAGCCCAGGCAGGAAAGTCCATGAGTCTTTTATCTCCAATTAACCACCAAAAAAGACAGAAGTGGAGCTGTGACTCAAATGGCAGAGCACCACTAGCTTTGAGCAAAATAGTTCAGGAACAATGCTCAGGCCCCGAGTTCAAGCCTCAGGACTGGTAGCAATAAAGAAGGAAAAGGAGGGGGAGGGGGAGGAAGGGGGAGGAGGAACCAGAGGGGGAGGAGAATAGGGAGGAAGAAGGGGAGGAGGAAGTGGCGGGAGAGGAGGAGGAATAGGAGAAGGAGAAGAAGGAGAAGGTGAGGAAGAGGAGGAGGGAGGAAGGGGAGGAGGAGGAGGAAGCAGGAGGAGGAAGGGGGAGGAGATGGAAGAGGAGGAAGAGGAGGAGGAGGAGGAGGAAGAAGAAGAAGAAGAAGAAGAAGAAGAAGAAGAAGAAGAAGAAGAAGAAGAAGAAGAAGAAGAAGAAGAAGAAGAAGA
>NW_012269545.1:0-1853 GCF_000151885.1 Dipodomys ordii
AGGTGGCTCAGTGGTAGAGTGCTTGCCTTGCATGCATGAGGCCCTGGGTTCGATTCCTCAGCACCACATAAGCAGAAAAAGCTGGAAGTGGAGCTATGGCTCAAGTGGCAGAGTGCTAGCCTTGAGCTGAAGAGCTGAGGGACAGCGCCCAGGCCCAGAGTTCAGGACCCATGACCAACAAAAAGGAAAGAAAGAAAGAAAGAAAGAAAGGAAAAAAGGAAGGAAGAAAGAAAGGAAGGAAGAAAAATCTGAAACAAGGAGCTATTGGGTGGTCGTCCTGAGATTGTACAGCTAGTGATTGGCAGAACAAGGTTTCAGACTTGAGTGTTTCTGACTTTGGTATCACTATTCTGAACATGTTGATACTAAGGCCAGATATTGTATATTTCTGGGAAATGTATAATCCCAAATTTAGACAGTGGAGAAAGGGGATCCAAGATGGATAACCATGGGATTGGTTCTGAGTGTTGATTGAAGAAATGCAAACAGTATGGTATTCATGGGATAGGAACATAGCTCTGAAAGAAGGAGCTTAAAGAGATAGAAGTTGGTTTACATAACATGGGCAGCACTCTCTGACATGATCTTCAGATTAATTAGGCAGCAGTGACAAGGATGTTTTCCCATTGTATGAAGAGGATATTACTGTGGGCCCAGACAAGAACCCAGGTGGTGTGTATGTGTATGTGTGTGTGTGTGTGTGTGTGCGTGCGTGTGTATGTGTGTGTGTGTTTTTGGTGCCAGTGCTAGGGCTTGAATTCAGAGCCTGAGTGTGCTGTGCTTTAGCTTTTTCTCTCAAGGCTAATGCTCTACTACTTGAACCACAGCTCCACTTTAGGCTTATTGGTGATTAACTGAAGGTAAGAGTCACATGAACTTTCTTCCTTGGACAAGATCCTCGGATCTGAGCCTTGTGAGTAACTAGGATTACAGGTGTGAGCCACTGCTATGTGTCAATGGCTCAGGGTTAAAGTGGGGATCTGACCCTGGAAGATGGCAGCAGGTAAGAAAAGGAAATTACCAACACCAGAAGCATTTGTCTGGAAGGAAGAAGGAGAGAACTGGGTGCAGTTAGACTTGGGGCTGAGGAAGAGGAATCCACTGGAGTGTGTCTCAGAGGCTTTGGGCCTAGTGACTGGGAAATGATACTATGGTGATAGCATTGGCAGAAAAGCAGAGCTGTCACAAGAAAGAACTGGCATGGGAAGGAAGAGAGCTAAGTTCTTGTCCAAGATGTGTTGGGTCTGAGCTGTTGGCGGAAGATGGATGTCCAAGAGTCAGTGATGTGAGGTTGAACTCAGAGATGATTGCAGTTGAGATGAGTAAGTCCTGCAGTGGAGGGAGCCCAATCCTCGACTGTAGATTCGGTCTTACTGCAAATGAAAATGACAAGAAAACAGTTGGTCTTATCCATCACAGTATACTCTGTAGAAAGAACAGGACTTGAGAAGTCAGAGGCACTTAGTGAATATGTGTTGGGTGAATGAATGAGTGAATGAACCAATGGACAAAACAGAAGCTTGTGTGGAGAGTGGAGGAAGCAACGAAGCAGTAAGAAAGAAGTTGAGTTCCACGCGAAGGGAGAAAGAAGGTGATGAAGTCAGAGAAGTTGCTCAGAGGTTTGGTCTAGAGAATTTGCAAGGCCACCGTCAAGCCTTTGGTTCTACAAATACAGGTGGGAGAGAACTCTAGGCAGGATGGGATCTCAGCACGTAAAGAAAGAACATCCTCCATTGATATTGCTAGCTATGTCCTTTGCCATGCAGAAGCTCTGCAACTTCATGCAATCCCATTTGTCCAAACTTTCTTTGATTTGTTGTGTTTCCGGGTCTCTATTCAGAAAATTTCGGCCT
>NW_012269545.1:8008-10975 GCF_000151885.1 Dipodomys ordii
CTTCCTTTCTTTCTTTCTTTCTTTCTTTCTTTCTTTCTTTCTTTCTTTCTTTCTTTCTTTCTTTCTTTCTTTCTTTCTTTCTTTCTTTCTTTCTTTCTCTCTTTCTTTCTTTCTTTCTCTCTCTTTCTTTCTTTCTTTCTTCCCCTCTCCCTGTCTACCCCTTCTCTCCTTCCCCTCCCCCCACTCCCTTGTCATCTTGCTTTTCTTTTTTTGAATGCTCCACCATCAAAATTATGCTTCCAGATTATTTTTGTTTGGAGGATGAGGGTCTCACTAGCTTTCTTTGGGCTGGCTTCAGACTTGTGACCCTTTTGCCCCTGAGCTGCTGGGATTACAGGAGTGTAACAACATACTTGACATACTTGGCTTCAGTTCTCTTATAATTCTGCCAGAACCAGTAGCTGATTCATTGGGAGTTCCAAACTGCCTTAACTGTGCTCAAGGAAACTATTTCTGTTCTTCTTGGAGACAAGAACGCACTGGACTGCTGTGCGGGCTGGACTTCCTTGATGTGAGAACCTCAAAAGAAAGCCAAAACTTTGGAGAAGGACTCTGGCTTGTCATTCCACTGTAAAAACAGCACAACTCTCATGTCATTCATGGAAGCTAAGATTCTTGAGGACAGCATTTGCGGCCTATCCAACCATGGGGTTTCTTGGCCTGCTTGGCATAGTGGCTTGTATATAGAAGTTGCCTAACACAGCTGTTGATTGATTGTTGACAGTACAGACTGTAATTTAATCCTTGCTTTGTACTTCATACTCATCAGAAAATTACATCAAGGTGTGGTGCATTTCAATATGAAGTACTACATTAACCCTGTACTCCACCCGGCCCAGAAACATATGAAAGATACTTGGGCTCATTTTTGACATTATATCCATTCCATAACTAATTCATAATCAATAATAAAGTAGAATTGATTTACTATAGTTCAAATGTGTCTTAATTACTCTTGGGATTAAATATTCCCCAATTTATGACACTTTCAGCATTTGATGAGATTACTGAAGATCATAATCACTCAGAGAAGAAAATAATTCCCTCTCTAGTGGCCTGCTCACTGACTCACTGATAGTTTTATTATGGGGAAAAAAAGTAACTTGCAAGAAAATCTTTGTTAATGCAAAGATTAAAACAATATTGAAGTAATCTTTCCTCTTCATACGGAATAGTTGTAGTTCTAGAAAAGAAAATTACAAATGGGCTGAGAAGGTGGCTCAGTGGTAGGTAGAGTGCTTGCCTCGCATGCATGAGGCCCTGGATTTGATTTCTCAGCACACATAAGTAGAAAAAGCCAGAAATGGCGCTGTGGCTCAAGTGGCTAGCATTGAGCTGAAGAGCTGGGAAACAGTGCCCAGGCCCTGAGTTCAGGCCCCACAGCCGACAAAAAAATAAAAGAAAAATACAAGTAACAAAAGATAACTCATAATGTTATTATACATAGATAATTGTCTTGATACTTGATGACATACTCTTCTAGATCCTTCTTTATGCAAATGTTTTCCTTTGAGAAATTGTATGCATCCTTCGCATGCTTTCCATGCCTGGATAGTTTTCTATTTTATGGAGAGTCCATGTTTATTAAGACAACTCCTCTAGTGTTGGGAATTGTCTTGCTTCTGACTCTTTACTGTAATTAAGCATGCTGCAATGCACACCATTTATTCATCCAACAAATATTTCCTAAGTACTTTAGCTCTACTAGGTGCCGAGGATTCAGAATGGGGGACAGCGTTTCTGCCTTCAATATTAACATCTGGTGGGAAATACAGAGATAGAAAATAAACAAATAACAGAGTGCAAGTAAAATAATTGCAAACCGTGCCATTCTTGGTATGAACAAAATAAGACAGAGTAATGAGATAGTGATGGAGCTGAACCTGTAATTTAGGCAGGGAAGACAGATTGTGTCACTGTGGCACCGGATAAACCTTAGGTGAACCTGTAGAGGTGGAATTACTGCATTTTGTATTAAGCCTACCTTCCACCATGCTGGGGAGGGCTTTCTTGATTGACATGTTGACCAAAGCCAGTGCCTTGTTCTGAACCTGCCTTCTACCTTTTAGCCATAGTGCTGTGATACAGATCGTAGTAACGTCTTAGATGCATAGAATAAAGTTTCACATACTAACCTAGTGTACCAATCATGTTTTAAAAAAATCATTAAAATTTTAGGGCACTGGCGGCTTATGCTTCTCTAATTGTAGCTACTCAGGAGGCTGAGATCTGAGGATCACAATTTGAAGCCAGCCAGCATGAGCAGAAAAGTCTATGAGACTTTCTTTCTAACTAACCAGCAAAATGCTGGCAGTGGGGGTGTGGCTTAAGTACTAGCGCACCAGTCTTGACCATAAAAGCCAAGTGCGAGCACAAGGTCTTGAGTTCAAGCCCCAGTACCTGCACACATACAAAAGTGGAAAATTATAAAAATGTTCACATTTTTGGGCTGGGAAGGTGGCTCAGTGGTAGAGCACTTGCCTTGTATGCATGAGGCCCTGGGTTCGATTCCTCAGCACCACATAAGCAAAAAGAAAAAAGCCGGAAGTGGCGCTGTGGCTCAAATGGTAGAGCACTAGTCTTGAGCTGAAGAGCTAAGGGACAGCACCCAGGCCCAGAGTTCAGGCCCCATGACTGGACCTCCCCCCAAAAAATGTTCAAATTTTTATGAAAAGAGATAAAATAGGACAATGATCCCTCAGTTTCTCAGCACTCAGATAGGTTTTAAAAAGTCTATGTTTTACAAATATTACTTTTTCTTTCCCCTGCCCCTCCTATGTTTTTTTTTCTTTTTTCTTTTTTTTTGGGGGGGGTCTGGTCATGGGGCCTGGGCGCTGTCCCTCAGCAATTCAGCTCAAGGCTAGCACTCTATCATTTGAGCCACAGCGCCACTTCCGGCTTTTTTCTTTTTGCTTATGTGGTGCTGAGGAATCGAACCCAGGGCCTCAGGCATGCAAGGCAAGTGCT
>NW_012269546.1:0-1068 GCF_000151885.1 Dipodomys ordii
TGAGGGACAGCGCCCAGGCCCAGAGTTCAGGCCCCACGACTGGACCTCCTCCGCCCCCCAAAAAAGAATATAGACTAACATTTTAAAGAATAAACTATTTGACTTATAAAAAAAAGGCAAAGTCGTAGTTCAACAAAACAAACACAAGGAAGTAGGTGTGTGATTTGCCAATAAAAAATAAATCTCAAACCCCCCACCACAACAAGGTTTAAAGTCTCTTTAAAGGTCTGGCCTGGTAAGGATAGCACCATCATTACCCTGCAGCTTATACTGGCACAGGGTGCTGGATGTCCACTGTCGTTGCTTCACCAAGAAATAAATCCCCAGAGATGGTCACATCTGGGTGGAAGACGAGAATTAATGCTGTGAACCAGATGTGTCAAGGATAAGACTAAGGGACTTAGGAGATGGGGGACTTTCACTCAATCTCATCTTGAAACAGCCAGGTGGTCTTTTCACTCTGGAGACACTTTGTCCACCATAAGGAAATGTGATCAAGTGTGTTTGATTTTTCATGTTACAGAATTTCAACACACCTTTGGATGAGATGTGAAAACAAAAACAAAAAACAATCAAGTAAATAGGTTAATAAAAATCTTTTCCTATTTTAAGTGATATCAATCACTTGATCCAAGGATCCCGGAATGAACTAAAGTATTTTTTGTCTTAATATCTTAAAACATGATACAACAAATAGTATCCATTAGTTTGGATCTTTATTAACACATTTCAAGTCTTTTATTTTTGTCTTTTCCTTTTTGGTACTGGGGATTGAACCCAGGACATTGCACTTGTTAGGCAAGCATTTTGTCACTGAGCTACATCCCAACCCTATTTAAACATATAAATTTGATACTTTAGTAGCTTAAGAACCTTTAGGAAAGCTCCAGTTTGGATTACTTATAATGTTTCTTGGCATTGTGAATGTGCATAAATAAAAAGAAGAAGAAATATTACTGAAAGATGTCCTAGGAAGTGGAAGCATGGTTCAGGTGGTAGAGCACCAGCTGTGAGCAAAAACGTTCAGCAAGAGTATGAGGCCCTGAGTTCAAGTCCCAGAATACACAC
>NW_012269546.1:6593-7513 GCF_000151885.1 Dipodomys ordii
TTTTTTTTTTTTTTTTAGGCGATTGCAAGTGGGGTTGATTTTATGATTTCCCTTTCTGCTTCTACATTGTTAGCATATGGAAAGGGTACTAATTTTTGTGGTTTAATTTTGTATCCTGCTACTTTGCTAAAGTGGTCAATTTGCTTTACGAGTTTGGGAGTGGACGTTTTTGGGTATTCTGCAAATAGGGTTAGTTTAATTTCTTCTTTCCCTATATGGATCCCTTTAATGTCTTTTCTTGCCTGATTGTGGCTAGGAATTCCAGAACTATATTGAAGAGGAGAAGAGAGAGTGGGCATACTTGCCTTATTCCTGATCTAAAATGGTTTTAGTTTTTCCCCATTTAGTATGATGTTGGCTGTTGTTCTATCATATATGATTTATATTGTTTAAGGAATGTGCCTTCTATTCCTAGTTTCTCCAGAGCTTTTAACATAAATGGGTGTTGTATTTTGTCAAAGGCTTTTACTTCCTCTATTGAAATGATCATGTGGTTCTTCAACTTGGCTCTGTTGACATGGTGAATTAATTACATTTATTGATTTGCATTTGTTAAACCAGCCTTGCATCTGTGGGATGAAGCCTACTTGGTCATAATGTATGGTTTTAAAAATTTGTTTCTGGCTTCTTCTGACTAATATTTAATTAAGGAGCTTTGTATCTGTGTTCATCAGAGAGATTGGTCCTTAGTTCTCTTTTTTTTTTGTTGGATCCTTAACTGGTTTGGGGATGAATATGTGATTGCTCCCTCTGTTTCTATTTCATGGAAAAGCTTGAGGAGTAATGATATTAGTTCATCTTTAAAAGTCTTTTTTTTTTTTTTTTGGGTCCAGTTGTGGGGCCTGAACTCTGGGCCTGGGCACTGTCCCTCAGCTCTTCAGCTCAAGGCTAGTGCTCTACCACTTGAGCCACAGCGCCAC
>NW_012269547.1:0-2071 GCF_000151885.1 Dipodomys ordii
GGGGGGGGTCAGAGGGGCGTGGCCTGGAATGGGGCCGGAGGCGGGGCTACCCTCTGGCTTTCCAAGGATGATTCCAGAATTGCTTCTGCCATCACAGTCGTGCGCTACAGTGCACCTAAGAATATCCCAGAACTTGTGACCCACTCCATACATACATAACAATATTACAGCATGTCTGTGACAGCCCTGTATAAACGATGACGTGCACGTACCCGACGCACAAACATATTGTTATTGCCAAAGCAGGGCAGTCCCCATTGGATCCCTGCTTGGGTTGAGCCCCCAGCCCTGGAAGGAAAATCTATCCATTCCTTCTGGGAGAGAGCCTTCTTTCTTCTTCAACAGCCCCTGGTTGACTAGGAATCTGAATCTCAAACTCTGACCTTCCTCTCTCCTCCCCAAATCTAGTCCTGGGCCCTCCAACTCTCACAGCACTGTCACCCTCAGCCACAAGAGAGGACTGGGCCTGGAACACAGCGCCAGCAGGTAAAGAGACCACCTTGGAATGGTAGGAGCAAGGTGGGTAAAGGTGGAAACTGGGAAGGCTTTCTCAGGAAAAGACTTAATAGGCCCTGGCTTTGTATCAGCTGATAGAGGTGGGTGAGAGCCCAGAGCAGATAGAACAAGGATCAAATCCAGGGCTCTGCAAAATTCAGCCTGGTGTGAGGTGGTAGTCAGGGATTTTTTTTCAAAGCACTTCAGGGGCTGGGAAGGTGGCTTAGTGGTAGAATGCTTGTCTTGCATGAATAAAGCCCTGGGTTCGATTCTTCAGCACCACATAAGCAGAAAAAGCCAGAAGTGATGCTGTGGCTCAAGTGGTAGAGTGCTAGCCTTGAGCTGAAGAGCTGAGGGACAGCACCCAGACCCAGAGTTCAGGCCCCATGACTGACCCCCCAAAAAAAAAAGCATTTTAGTAAAATGTGACACTGGTGCTATGGGTGGGAATTGAGAGGCCTTCCTTGTGAGAGGACTAAAATGATGAGTCAAAGTTAGAGGTACTTTTGGAATTAGGCTGAGGCTGTCACTTGAATTAAAATTAGGATAGGGCTGGGAAAGTAGCTTAGTGGTAGAGTGCTTGCCTAGCATGCATGAAGCTGTGGGTTTGACTCCTCAGTATCACATAAACAGAAAAGGCTGGAAGTGGCGCTGTGGCTCAAGTGGTAGAGTGCTAGCCTTGAACAAAAGAGGCTCAGGGACAATGCCCAAGACCTGAGTTCAAGCTCCAGGACTGGCAAAACATAAATAAATAAAATATATTCCCTGGAACTAGGATTTAGTGACTGCAGAATTGAGGGTGAAATCGGGGCTGGGAAGGTGGCTCAGTGGTAGAGTGCTTGCCTCGCATGCATGAGGCCCTGGGTTCAATTCCTCAGCACCACATAAGCAGAAAAAGCTGGAAGTGGCATTGTGGCTCAAGTGGTAGAGTGTTGGCCTTGAGCTGAAGAATTCAGGGACAGTACCCAGGCCCAGAGTTCAGGCCCTACAACCAACAACAAAAAAAAAAAGAATTGAGGGTGAAAGCTGGGTCCGGTGGCTCATGCCTGTAATCCTAGCTACTCAGGAGGCTGAGATCTGAAGGATCATGGCTCAAAGCCAGCCCAGGCAGGAAAGTCTGTGAGACTCTTTTTTTTTTGTTAGTCATGGGGCTTGAACTCTGGGCCTGGGCACTGTCCCTCAACTCTTCAACTCAAGATAGGAGACTCTTATCTCCAATAAATCACTAGAAAACCGGAAGTGGTGCTGTAGCTCAACTGGTAGAGTGCTCACCTTGAGCTGAAGAGTGTAGGGATAGTGCCCAAGCCCAGAGTTCAAGCCCCACAACCGACCCCCCCAAAAAAATTGAGGGTGAAGGTACGGGGGAGGTATAGGTAAGGGTATTCCAACACAGGTCTCCTGGGCTCTGCTGCAGAACAGATGGCTCCCTTGAGACTTTTATTTTTTTTTTTTAATTTAATTTTATTTTATTTGTGAACAAACTGTACAGAGGGGTTACAATTGCATGGGCAGGATAATGCGTACATTTCTTACCAAGCATTGCAGCCTCCTCCTTTGTTTACCCTTCCCATCCCTT
>NW_012269547.1:4856-8141 GCF_000151885.1 Dipodomys ordii
TAAGAGTCTCACAGAGTTTCCTGCCTGGGCTGGCTTTGAACCTCGATCCTCAAATCTCAGCCTCCTGAGTAGCTAGGATTACAGGCATGAGCCACCAGTGCCCAGCTCTTTTTCTTCTTTCTTTTTGTGCTCAGGGCCTTGGTGTTGTCCCTTAACTTTTGCTTACAGCCAGTGCTCTACCACTTGAGCCACAGCTCCTCCACTTCTGAATTTTTGGTGGTTAATTGGAGATGAGAGTCTCATGGAATTTCCTTCCTGGGTTAGCTTCAAACTGTAATCCTCAGATCTCAGCCTCACAAGTAGCTAGGATTACAGACTTGAGCCAAAGTCTCCTGGATGAGTTTGTGTCCTGAGTCTCCCTGGCCCATGTTGCTGCCTATCCTAATATAATGTCATTTATCTGTCCACGGAGAGGGGGGCGGGGTCTTCAAAGGGCAGTCCTGTGTCACCCACCACCACCCTTTCCCTCCTCCAACCACCCTTTACCTGCTCTAGCATAGCGGTGCCTGGCACAAACCAGTCCCTTTTAACCCCAGGCTTTGTCTCCATACAGGACATCTGCGTCTGGCCAGTGGCACCCACCGATGCGAGGGGCGTGTAGAGCTCTTTCTAGGGCAGCGGTGGGGTACTGTCTGTGATGATGCTTGGGACCTACGGGCAGCCAGTGTCCTGTGCCGCCAGCTGGGCTGTGGCCAGGCCCTGGCAGCCCCGGGTGAGGCACACTTTGGGCCAGGCCGAGGCCCCATCCTCCTGGACAATGTCAAGTGCCGCGGAGATGAGAGCACCCTGCTTCTCTGTTCTCACATCCGTTGGGATGTCCACAATTGTGACCACAGTGAGGATGCCAGTGTCCTGTGCCAGCCATCATGACCCCATTAACTCTGGAGTCCGCCTCTCTTCAGGGAGCCTGCTCCTCCTCCAGGAAGCCCCCTGTGACTTCTCCCCTTCACTTTGCCCATCCCTTCCCATGTCTGGAAGACAGGCTGTACCCCTATCCGTGTATTGACTATTTTCAGCCCAATGCAATGAAAGTGCTCATGTAATTCTCAGCTCAAACAAAAAATAGGAGAAAGAGTACTCACCCTAACTCCTCTTTGCTGAGATTTCTCTTCTAAGTACCCTGAACCTGCCTTCCTCTATCTAGATCCAGATGGCTCAAGGGCTATCTATAAATGGGGTATGTTCCCTTTTTCCCTGACTTGAGATTCTCCAAGAAGAGGAGAGGCAGGAACTCATTCTTTAGACTCACAGGGGCTGAAGAACCTGGGTCATTGCCACACTGCTCAGTGAGGGCCTGGATTCTGATGGTGCTCAGCTGGACTAGGGGGCTGACGGGTGCAAAGCCGGGACAGTGGCTCCTCCCCGCAGCTGGCCCCACCTCTCCAATTTACCCTGCCCCTAGCATGGAGCCTCCCATTTGCAAAGATGCCTGGGGAGGTGGGGGGAACGGGGAGGCTGTAGCCACCCCTTCATAGGTGCCAATTCAATAAAGCATTGTTCCCCTGTCTTTTAACAGAGCTCCTTGTTTGAGTAGCTGTGCATGATTTGGGGAAGCAAGAAAGACTCCAAGCAGAACACTCAGGAGGAAGCCAGACAGTGGTTGGTGGCAGGCAGGGTAGCAGCCCCAGGCTCTCTGTAGTCACTTCACATCCAGGAAATACTGACTCACTAGGCAGATTGCCAAAGTCCCTAAGAAGAATTCTCTGGCCATTCCTCTGTCCTTTTACACAGACAGGAATCCACAGCCAGTGAAGAGAGGGGTTTGCTCAAAGTCACTGAAAGAGAAAAATATTTTGTGATTGTGTGTGTGTGTGTGTGTGTGTGTGTGTGTGTGTACGTACTGGGGCTTAAACTTGGGACCTGAGAACTATCTCTTAGCTTTTTTTTTTTTTCCTTTTGATAGTCCTGAGGCTTCAACTCAGGACCTGGGTACTGTCCCTGAGCTTCTTTTGCTCCAGGCTAGCACTCTACTAGTTGAGCCACAGCACCACTACCAGCTTTTTCTGTTTATGTTGTACTGAGGAATTGAACCCCAGGCTTCAGTCAGGCTAGACAAGCATTCTACCACTAAGACACATTCCTGGCCCTCTTGCTTGACTTTTTTGCACAAAGCCGGTGCTCTACCACTTAAGCCACAACTCCACTTCTGGTTTTGGTGGTTAATTGGAGATAAGAGTGTCATGGATTTTCTTGCCAGGGCTGGCTTGGAAATATGATGCTCAGATCTCAGCTTCCTCAGTAGCTAGAATTACAGGTGTGAGCCACAGGCACCTGGCCGTATCTTTTTCTTTTTCTTTTTTTTCAACACTGGGGACAGATCCAGGAACTTGTGTTATGGAGGCAAGGGCTATACCAATGAACTACCCCCTTCCCCTCTTTTCATCGGTCAAGCTCTCCGGTGATTATGTTAAAAGCATTTAGATAATCCAGGACCATCATCTTGTCTCAAGATGCTTAACTTAATCATCTCTGCAGAATCACATTAGCCACATAAAGGAATATATTCACAGCACAGGCTTGAAGGAGAGATTAGGATGTAGATATCCTTGGGGACTATTCTGCCTCTCTGTCTTCAAACCTGGCTCCTAGCACCTGGCCAGGGAGTGAGATGGATACTTTGGCTTCCATCTTTCCAATTCCATCAGCTACTGGCAAGAATAGCTCTGTTTCCATTTGTCAGGGAGATTCTTGATACCCACGGTGTCATCAGAGAGATGAAAGCTGGAGGAATTAGAGAAAAAATGCTTAAGAATTGGGAGGATTATGTCGAAGTCTGGCAAAGGGATTAATGAATGTTAGGCAAGCATTGTTTTAGGATATTGGGGATTAAACCTGGAATATTGTGCATGCTAGCCAAGTTCTGTACCATGAAGCTACATCTGCAGTTAAACTTTTTTTTTTTGGTCAGTCATGGAGCTTGAACTCTGGACCTGGGCACTGTCCCTGAGCTCTTCAGTTCAAGGCTAGTGCTCTACCACTTGAGCCATAGTGCCACTTTTGATTTTCTGGTGGTTAATTGGAGATAAAAGTCTCATTGCCTTTTCTGCCCAGGCTGACTTTGAACCGCAATCCTCAGATCTCAGCCTCCTGAGTAGCGAGGATTACAGGCATGAGCCCAGTTTAACCTTATTCTCTCTCTCTCTCTTTTTTTTGTCGGTGGTAGGGCTTGAACTCTGGGCCTGAACGCTGTTCCTCAGCTCTTCAGCTCAAGGCTAACGCTCTAGCACTTGAGCCACAGCACCACTTCTGGTTTTCTGAGTGGTTTATTGGAGATAAGAGTCTCAC
>NW_012269548.1:0-1294 GCF_000151885.1 Dipodomys ordii
TCAAGTGGTAGAGTGCTAGCCTTGAGCTGAAGAGCTGAGGGACAGGGCCCAGGCCCAGAGTTCAGGCCCCACGATCGGACCAAAAAAAAAAAAAAAGAGACTAAAGAGTTAATGAGGAGTGTCTTTAGTAACCAAACATCTGGCATTATTCAACTGGTCTGTGCTCCACCGATTTTTTTTTTTTGGTCGGTCGTGGGACTTGAACCCTGGGCCTGGGCCTTCTACCACTTGAGCTACAGCACCACTTCCGGTTTCCTGGTGGTTTATTGGAGATAGGAGTCTCACAGTCTCTCCTGCCAGGGCTGTCTTTGAACCACGATCCTCAGATCTCAGCCTCCTGAGTAGCTAGGATTACAGGCGTGAGCCACCAGTGCCCGGCTCCACCGATTTTTTATGGATATTGCCACTCTTCTTTTTTCCTTCTGTCCTCTTTCCCTCCTTCTTTTCTTTTCTCTCTTCATACATCAGGGCAGCCCAGATCCAGCAATTTTCTCCTCTTCAGTGGTAAGAGTGTAGATGTCCACCACCATGCCTAGCTCTATCCTCTTTTCAACATAAAGTCAACCTCCCAAAAGATGCAGTATTCCAAATGACCATAACCCTTCCCACACACAGAGAACCTGACACCTTTCCATGCAAGGTATAAACATTTCAAAGTCAGCAGCACATGGTAGTTCTTGAAAAGTATCAAGCAACCCACACAGGCAGACTGTTTATAAGTGCTGTGATCTACCCTGCATTCTGTTTAATGAGAGCGCCTAAATTGTCCAGGTACCAGTGGCTGTCATCTGTAGCCTGAGATCTGAAGATTGAGGTTTGAAGCCAACCCAGGCAGGAAAGACTGTGGGACTCTTTATCTCCAACTAACCACCAAAAATCCCAGAGATGAACCTGTGGCTCAAGTGGTAGAAAACTAGCCTTGAGTTAAAAAGCTAAGGGACAGCACTCAGGCCCTGAGTTCAAGGGTCCAGTACTAGCACCATAATGATGATGATGATGATGATGATGTTCCAGATCTTACCCCTTATTGCTTCTTCTAAGCAACTAGTCTAACCAGTAAAAATGAAAGGAGAGTGCATTAGTCCATGTACATCAGTGAAGGGATGGTGAATTTAAAGTTCAGGAGGAAGCCGGGCGCTGGTGGCTCACGCTTGTAATCCTAGCTACTTAGGAGGCTGAGATCTGAGGATCACGGTTCAAAGCCAGCCCGGACAGGAGAGATCGTGAGACTCCTATCTCCAATAAAACCACCAGAAAACCAGAAGTGGCACTGTAGCTCAAGTGGTAGAGCGCT
>NW_012269548.1:2779-5148 GCF_000151885.1 Dipodomys ordii
CTTTTTTTCTTTTTGCTTATGTGGTGCTGGGGAATCGAACCCAGGGCCTCAGGCATGCAAGGCAAGCACTCTACCACTGAGCCACCTTCCCAGCCCGAGATTTAGTTCTTATAACCAAGAGTTGGGAGACTGATGTGAACATTGTCAGTTGCAGTAAAATATGAGTATGTAAACAAGGTTTTAATGTGCAAGATCTACATTGAAGAACAGGTCTGTTTCATGGTGAGATGAGAAGAATGTGGAAAGGGAGAATAATGAAGAGTTTTTCTTTCTTTCTTTCCTTTCTTTTTTTCTTTTGGTCAATCGTGGGGCCTGAACTCTGGGCCTGGGTGCTGTCCCTCAGCTCTTTAGCTCAAGGCTAGCACTCTACCACTGGAGCCACAGCGTCACTTCCAGCTTTTTCTGCTTATATGGTGCTGAGGAATCAAACCCAGAGCCTCATGCATACAAGGCAAGCACTCTACCACTGAGCCACCTTCCCAGCCCATGAAGAGTTTTTCATAGGGAAAAAACTTGCATGTGCTATTTGTTGGGTTTTTAAAAAGAGGTAGCCGAGTAAGAACAGCACCAGCACGCACGTGGTATTCAGGTAAGGTTAGCACAGATATTCCCAGTATTTTTGGTTACCTCTTTTTAAAAACCTAACACTACTGAGTGCCCATTGTCTTCTCAGCTATTTTTTTTTCCCTCAAGCCTAAAGAAGAACTTCCTTGGGATAAGAGAGCTTGAAAATTGTTACTTGTAGTTAGTTGTAAGGTGGAGAATTGCACTAGCTCTTGTCTGTAAACTAAAGATGGCTGTAGTCACAGAGATGGTATCTGCTTTAATTCCCAGATCATCGGGGTCAATGAATCCATTAGTCCTTGTTTCCCTGGATACTAATGCAGTTCACATAGAAGGCAGATAGACAAACGTAAGGTTACCTTTGGTCTATTCTAAAGGGCTACCTAGAGGTGTGGAGGACCAAGTGACCTGAAGCTAGAGAAGAATTCAGAATCCTAGGATCTACATTTTGTTTAGGGCTGTCACTTGCATGTATCTAGGCCATGGATATTCTACTCACATAAGAAATCTCTGATGATGGAATCTCCAGCAAAATTTTAAAGCCCTCTTTAAAGAAAAAGAGCCACCTTTGACCATTTGCCAAATTCAGAGCCATTCTTCCAAGGAATTACCCGGTTCTCTCAGCTGTCCAGCTTCCTCCTAATTTTACATAATCAGTCTGCACGACAGCTGGCTAGTGGGGGAGGAGGTAAGTGGAGGAGAAAGCTGAGGGAAGGCAGCCAGCCATTGGCCTTGGGGAAGAGGAGAGGAGAGAGCAGTCTTAGAATGACCAACACCTTATAATGAAGACTGAAGTATTTGATGAGAAAGGTTAACACTACAAAAGCTAGACTGCCTTTTTTTGTTGCTGTGGTTGGTAGGAGGGCTTGAAATTAGGACCTGGAAGCTGCTCTTGAGCTCTTTTTGCTCAAGGCTAGCATTCTAGCACTTTGAGCCACAATACCACTTCCTGTTTTCTGGGGGCTAGTTGGATGGACTTTCCTGCAGGGCTGGCTTTGAACCATGATCCTCAGATCTCAAACTTCAGAGTAGCTAGGATTACAGGTGTGGGGCACCTGGGCCTGGCTTAGACAGCAAGGCTTAGACTGCCTTTTAAAAAGAAAAGATTTAAAGTAATTATTACTTAAAGGTTTGTCAATGATCAAAGAGTGAACCAAACCCCAAAATTCTTCCCTATTTTCCACTCAGGGGCCAAAGGTAAGATGATGCCTTTCTTCTCAATTAAAAAATATTAAAGATGGGGCTGGGAAGGTGGCTCAGTGGTAGAGTGCTTGCCTTGCATGCATGAGGCTCTGGGTTCAATTCCTCAGCACCACATAAGCAAAAAGAAAAAACAAAAGCCAGAAGTGGCGCTGTGGCTCAAGTGGTAGAGCGCTAGCCTTGAGCTGAAGAGCTGAGGGACAGCGCCCAGGCCCAGAGTTCAGGCCCCACGACCGGACCCCCCCCCCAAAAAAAAAATTAAAGATAGTAAAAGCCAAGAAATAAAGATGTATCTTGATCACATCTCATGAATACTGCATTCCATAACTAGATTCCAACTATATTATGTATTTTTGTTGGTTATTTCTTTTTTTCACATTTTGGTATTTTTTCTTTTTCTTTCCTTCCTTCCTTCCTTCCTTCTTTCCTCTCTTTCTTTCTTCCTTCCTCTCTCTCTCTTTCTTTCCTTTCCTTTCTTTCCTCCTTCCTTCCTTCCATTCTTTCCTTACCTTTCTTTCTTCCTTTCCTTTCTTTCTTCTTTCCTTTCTTTCTTTTCTCTTTCTTTCCTTCCTTTCTTTCTTCCTTTCTTTCTTTTTTTTTTTGCG
>NW_012269549.1:0-3795 GCF_000151885.1 Dipodomys ordii
AATTCAGCTTCCAGGTTGTGAGCAAAAGTGGGTGGCAGAAGACTGATACACCCAATACCATGGGGACAGAAGCTATAGTACCTGTTCCTTCCAGGCCTTACCCTAATACCTATCCGGCTGTCTATATCTTCCAATAAACCAGTAAAAGGTGAGAGTGTTCCTGTGCTCTGGTGGGGCAAAGAAGAGCCCACGGCTAGTCTCCATCCTAAGTACAGATACCCAGGCAGGTACTTCAGGGCCTACAGCATGAGGCCAACTTCCTAAGTCCCCTGACCTTAAGGCCCACTGCTCTGGCATAAGTATGACCTTCTCCTTTCCTATTCAGGCACCAAATGTCAATTATGGAGTTGGAGGTTAAGGCCAGGGAATATAACTGTGGTCAGAGAGACTGACATTGCTATCAGTTAAGTCCCTCCATTTGGAACAATGAAGTTGGAGATCAGGCAAAGCACAGTGGGCAATACATCCTGGGAAGTCACTCAGAGCCATTCCTGGAATAAATGCAGAGCAGAACAGTCCTCTAGTTTTGAACAGGACAGCTCTGTCCACTTCAGACCTCCTAGAACTGAACAGGCGCCAGCCAGAGCTGTCCTTTCTCAAAGAAAAACAACAGATTCCAGACAGACATTCCTAAGATGCCTTGCCCTTCTCCACCCACTTTCCACTAGGAAAAGTGCTAGAAACAGCCACGGCTACTAGCCACACCCAACCAAGGTACACAAAGCTGCCAGAGCCCAAGACCAGCCTCCAGAAGGCTCTGGGCAGAACAGCTGTTATAAAAAGAAATTGCATTGTGACTCAAGTGGTAGAGTGCTAGCCTTGAGCAAACAAGAAGCTCAGGGATGGTGCCCCAGCCCCGAGTTCAAGCCCCAGGACTGGTAAAAATGAATAAATAGATAAATAATTTAATTTTTTTTTTCGGCTGTGGGGCTTGAACTCTAGTCCTGGGCACAGTCCCTCAGCTTTTCAGCTCAAGGCTAGAGTTCTACCACTTGAGCCACAGCCCCACTTCCAGTTTTCTGGTGGTTAATTGGAGATAAGAGTCTCATGGACTTTACTGCCTGGGCTAGCTTTGAATTATGATCCTTAGATCTCAGCCGTCTAAGTAGCTACGATTACAGGCGTAAGCCACTGACACCTAGCTTGTATGATAAATATTTTTAAAAAGAGCCCTTGATATCTCAGGGTAATTTCACACGCACATGACTTCAAGTCTGGGGAACTTGGAGAAATCAATCATGTCCTCTTTGTGACAGCCTTCCTAATCCTTGATAAACACTTACCAGCAAAATAACAAGGGAGCTAGGGAAACAGGGGCAATTCTATGAGGGAATATATCACCAGTGCAGACCATCTGAGGGGCTGGTTCTTACTGTGTTCCTGCCTAACTTGAAGCATGACCTCAGCAGGAAAGTAAAAAAGCTGGACATGGACCACTTACCTTTTGGTATCATAGTCAATTAGGACATAGTTTTCCATAGCCAGCTTGAGGTCGGGAATTTCCTCACAGACCCATCTGGAACAAAGAAGCAGAACAGCCATCGTTTTTCTAGAAGCCTATTGCTGCTTTTCAAGCCTCATCCTTTATACACAGCTTTCCCTGATGCCAGTTGCTCTCAAATATAAAAACAAAAATCTAAGCCAGGTGAGTCTGCGAATGGAGCTTAGTGGTAGAGTGCTTGCCTAGCATGCATGAAGCCCTGGGTTTGACTATTAATACCACATAAACAGAAAAAGCCTGTAATACTAGCTACTCAGGAGGCTGAGATCTGAGGATCAAGGTTCAAAGCCAGCCAGGGCAGTAAAGTCCATGAGACTCTTATCTCCAATTCACCACCAGAAAGCCTGAAGTGGCACTGTGGCTCAAGTGGTACAGCATTCGCCTTGAGCTGAAGAGCTGAGGGACAGTGCCCAGGCCCAGAGCTCAAACCCCACAACCGGGGGCTGAGGGTGGGGGGTCCTAGCCAGGTGCTGGTAGCTCATACCTATAATCCTAACTACTCAGGAGGCTAACATCTAAGGATTGAGGTTCAAAACCATCTTGGGCAGGAAAGTTGGTGTAATTCTTATTTCCAAAAAAAGTCAGAAGTGAAGCTGTGGCTTAAGTGGTAGAGCCTTGAGCAAAATACTCAAGAGACTGTTCCTAGGCCCTGAGTGTAATCCTTAGGATCAGCACAGAAATAAATAATAAATAAATTTCTCACTGTCCAACTTAAAGTATGAAAGGAAGGCAACATTATAACAAGTGTGAAGTTAATGAACAGGTTGTGAATCACATTTTATGAAGTTACAAGGCCAAGCAGTACCAACTCTTAGAAATAAAAAGGGAAAAGAGGGAAAAAAAAATCTAGAAATAAGTGTAGTGATACATACCTCTAATACAAGCACTCAAGAGGCAGACAGGAAAGTGGGTAGTACTTATCTAGCCTAGACTTCATATGACTCTCACCAGTGGCTCACGCCTGTAATCCTAGCTACTCAGGAGGCTGAGATCTCAGGATCACGGTTCAAAGCCAACCCAAGCAAGAAAGTCCCTGAAACTCTTATCTCCAATAAACCACCAGAAAACCAGAAGTTTGAGCACTGTGGCTCAAGTGGTAGAGCTCTAGCCTTGAGCTGAAGAGCTGAGGGACTGTAACCAGCCCAGAGTTCAAGCACCACCACTGATAAAATAAAATAAAATAAAGTGGTACTGTGGTTCAAGTGGTAGAGCGCTTGCCTTGAGCTGAAGAGTTCAAGGACAGTGCTCAAGCCCATCAAGCCCACAACCAACCAACCAACCTAAATAAATAAATAATAAATTAATAAATACAGGCTGGGTGCTGTTGGCTCACACTTGTAATTCTAGCTACTCAGGAGGCTGAGATCCTAAGATCAGGGTTTGAAGCCAGCCCATGCAGTAAAAGTCTATGAGACTCTATCCTAAATTAACCACAAAAAGCCAGAAGTGACTGAAGTGGTAGAGCATTAGCCTTCAGCAAAAGAGCTCAAGGATAGGGTATGGGCACCAAGTTCAAGCCCCAGTACAGGCATCAGGAAAAAAAAAAAAAGACAAAAATAAAAAAACAAGCTGGGCGCCAGTGGCTCACTCCTGTAATCCTAGCTACTCAGAAGGCTGAAATCTGAGGATCACGATTCAAAGCCAGCCCGGGCAAGAATGGCTGTGAGACTCTTATCTCCAATAAACCACTAGAAAACCAGAAGTGGCACTATGGCTCAAGCAATAGAGCACTTACCTTGAGCTGAAGAGTGCAGGGACCATACCCAAGCTCAGAGTTCAAGTCCCACAACCAACAAAAAAAATAAAAAACAAAGACATCAACATTGAAAACCATTAAAAAAAAAAAAAACCAAAAACCTGATGACAAAATTGAAGACAAAGTAAAATAGAGAACACTGTGTCTACAAGTACAAAATCAAGGCTCAGTCTTCTCTAGACCTGTTCCTGAATAGCCCTGTGGGAAGTAAAGGAAGGCTTTGTGTCAGACACTGGTGGCTCACACCTGTAATCCTAGTTAGGAGGCTGAGATCTGAGGTTCAAAGCCCGTGAGACTCTGATCTCCAATAAACCATCAGAAACTGGAAGTGGCGCTGTGGCTCAAGTGACAGAGCTCTAGCCTTGAGCTGAAGAGCTCAGGGATAGGCCCAGAGTTCAAGCCCCATGATTGGGGAAAAAAAAAAAAAAAAATCAATCTAGTTTAGGGCTGGGAATGTGGCTTATGGTAGAGTGCTTGCCTAGCATTCATGAAGCCCTGGGTTCGATTCCTCAGTACCACATAAACAGAAAAAGCCACA
>NW_012269549.1:3845-6197 GCF_000151885.1 Dipodomys ordii
GGGGGGGGGGGGGGGGGAGCAAAAACAAAAACAAAAAAAACTTTAACTCAGTTCTAGAGGCCAGCACTGTCCAACACTAAAAGCAGATAAACACTATGGGACAGGATGATCACAGACCAACAAAGCACATTGCACAGGGCAGAATCTCCTTGGTGTCTTGCAGTAAAGGATATCTCATGTTTCTGACCCCTGCCACTGCCTCCCAACATGGCGTGTGGCTTCCCTTCCCTTCCCTCAGTGATCCATATACCCTCTGCTGAATAAAAAGGGTGCATCCTAATGAATATGCACAGGAAGGACAGGAGATACTTGATAGTGTCACATGGTCCAGCCTCAAGAATCTTATGACAGCTGAGCTAAGAGAACCCTTACATGGCTATATTCTCACTTGCCACAGCAGTCAGGTGAAGGTTAAGGGGTTCAATGATGAGTGTTCATTCATGCCACATGAGGCCCCAGCTCTCACTCAGGATCATGAACCATTAAAAACAACCAATGAATTAGGAATGAAAGTCAAATGATCCTATTCACTCAGCCAGCTGCTCATATGTCCTACACGTGAGCCACATACTTTTATGCAAGGTGAAACACTCAAGGGGGTAGCCCAAAAGGGTACTTCAAGCCAAGGCAATTGTGGGCAGTAGAGGGCATCATGGCCCACACTCATCTGTGTTTCTACCATAAGTACAAGGGCCAGGGAGCTACACACAACCTGTAAGGCACCCCCAAGACCTAAGGACAGAAAGAGAAGTTACAAGAATTTCAAGATGATGTTGGGCTGCCCACGGCCATGAACCAATGCTAGGAGGCCTCTGCTCCACTGAAACATGAGTCTCCTGCCAGAGTTCACAATCACCTGAAGGACACAGGGACCTGACAGAGACTAGGAATGGCCAGGCTATAGCAAAGACTCTTGGGCCAGCTCTGGCACTGGGACATCAGAGGGAGATGTGCAAGATGCAATGTTGCCCAAGGCAAGAAAGAAGTGGGAACAGAACAGGAATCAAGGGGCTGGGCTGGAACCATAGCCGAGGGCATGGAGCGATGGCACTCACTGTGTATTCTGCATGCTTTTTTCCATACCATTTCATCCACTTCCTGAACTCTCTGTCCATGGTCTAGAGGAAAGAAAGCATACAACCCATCAGAAACCTGGTGCAGTCAGGAAGGAATAGCAGGGACCCTGAACACACCCAGATAGCTTGCAGCTCCTGTGGTCCCTTCTGCTCTGACAGGATTGCATTGACTGGAATACTGTAGTCTACCAGAGACAGTCTGGCTAAGAAACAGCCAGTGCGCACAGAGCACACTCTCCAAGGCCAGATTCCACCAGGCCACAAACTCTGGACAGTCCCACTCTCCAGACCCTGCTGATCCCCCATCTGAGACAGAGGTAAGACAGGGATAGTTAAGCAAGAGTGTAGCCAACACCTTCCAAAAGAAGATGGGAGCTCTGTCCCACAACAGTGGAACCAAGACACAGAGGGCTGGGTGATCTGCTAGGAGGGAGCTGAGTATTGAAAACACAGGTGAATCCTTCTTTCAGCTATTAACTCCTTGGGCTGGAAGAATGCCTTCCAGACAGGAAAACCCTGAAGCAGTGGAATGCAGAGCACCAGGTGTCATCTTTTAAGCTGTCTATACAACTTCACGCAGAATTACTAACTACTCACCTCCGCGTACTTGGCTGGGATGTCAGCTTTCTCCACTCCATAGTGATGTTTGCAGTTGGTGGCTGCAGCAACCTGGAGGACAACCTGGCCCACACCTTCAACCAGAGAAAGAGAGGTCAGAATCCCATGCAGCATTTGGGAGTAGCTTAAGAGCCTATGGGGGCTAGGCCAGAGTCAAGGGCATGACCACTTGACAATATCCACTGACATAGAGTGGAGGCCATAGGACTCCTCAAAAACACACTGCTCTCTCAGGTCACTCAGACACGTCTAGAGAGCAGATCTGGGCAGAGGTCCTACCATGAGTCAGCTGTCGCTGCTCCATCACCTACAGCAGCACTCAAACACCAGAAGCAGTTTGCTCCCTGCAGCTATGCATGGGATGGCTGTTCAGACCTAGCATAGCTGCACAAGGCTTAGGGGCGCCTAGAGTGGTGCCCAAATTACTGCAAGTCATGGCTGCAGTGCAGATAGGCAGCATGTGGCTGGCTACTCATGCTAGATAGCACCTTGAGTTCAGACATGATCAAAGAGGTCTGAGCTGGAATTGGAGGCATAGCAAGTATCCTTAAAACTGGAAGTCTGGGGCTGGGAAAGTGGCTCAGTGGTAGAGTGCTTGCCTTGCATGCATGAGGCCCTGGGTTCGATTCCTCAGCACCACATAAGCAAAAAGAAAAAA
>NW_012269550.1:0-344 GCF_000151885.1 Dipodomys ordii
TATTGATATTCCTCCAGCAGTGTTCTTTCCGTTGAGGAGGGTTTTTGCTATTCGGGGTCTTTTATTGTTCCATATGAATTTTTGGATTGCCTCTTAAAGAATGAGGTTGGAATTTTGATAGGTATCGCATTGAATTTGTAGATAGCCTTGGTAAGTATTGCCATTTTCATGATGTTAATCATTCCAATCCAGGAGCATGGGAGGTTTTGCCATTTTCTAAGTTCTGGTTTGATTTGCTTTTTGAAGATTTTAAAGTTTTCATCATAGAGGTCCTTCAATTCTTTGGTTAAGTTAATTCCTAGGTATTTTATTTTTTGTGGGGCTATTACAAATGGAGTTGCTTT
>NW_012269550.1:2769-5180 GCF_000151885.1 Dipodomys ordii
CTTGGTCTGTGTTGATCCTGTGTGGATTATAATGTGTCGGTGGGAGGTCCTATTCTAGTCTGGTCTATTTGGGGTTCTAAAAGCTTCTTGTATCTGAATAGGCCTTTCTTTTTGCATGTTTGGGAAGTTCTCTGCTAGGATCCTGTTAAACAAATTTCCTAGACCATTAACTTCTGTTTCTAGGTACACCTCTACATCCATTATCCTTAGATTAGGCCTTCTGATGGTGTCTTCCAAGTGTTGGATAGATCTATCATGTTTCATGGACTTGTCTTGGATGGTTGTATGTTCTTTCTCTATAATATCTAGGCTATCTTCAATCCCTGAGATTCGATCTTCTGCATGGTCTAACCTGCTGTCAAGACTCTCTACTTTGTTTTTTATCTCTTTTCCTTCTAATTGGTCACCTTTGATGGCTTCAAATTCTTTGTTGAAGCTTTGTTTTAGATCTTGTATGAACTTCTTTACATCCTTAATTTGGTGTTCAGTGTTTATTCTCAAATCACTTAGTTTTTAGTTATGGTTTACTTGCACTCCCATTCCTTCTGTTGAGTTCCATTCAGCATTCCTTTTGTGGTCTCCCTGACTTCCTTCAGCTCTTTGTTAATGGATTCCATGAATGCCTTTAGTGATCATTGTGTATTCTCTTCCTGCTCTCTCAATTCCTGTATTACTCTTTGATTAGCTTCCTCCCGTTCATGGGATTCCTGTAGTTCTCTTTGAGTGTTCTCAGACTGCTCACACCATTCCTGCCTTTCTCTTTGAGTATTTTCAAGCTGCTCATGCAAATCCTGTATCAGCTTTTGAGTCGCTTCCTCAAGCTTATGATATTCCTGTATAAACTTTTGGATTGCCTCCTCTCTCTCCCTATCACACTCATACAGAGTCCTTTGTATGTTTTCTATCTTTTCATTTATCATGTTTGCCAGCACTGTTTGTAGAACTATTTGGGGACTCTCCTCTGGATTATTCATTATCTGTTCTGTCCCCTGATTATCAAGATTGGGAATTGAGATACCCAGATTTACCATTTTTCTTGTGTTTTTCCGGCTTACTCTGCCCATTTGAGATGAAAATAGCACCAGTTTTGTGCTAGAACACTATCTTAAGGCAACCATCAACCAAATTCTGAATTTGTACAGTCAATAGTCTACAGATACAATCTAGTTCAACAGATGCATCTATTCAACATCAAACAACTATATGTTAATGGGCTACGAACCGCAAAGATGAATTTGGGAAACCAGAAATTATTAGGGTTAGGGAGAGATGTGGGTAAAAAATAGGAGATTGATGTGGGGAGGCACAGGGAGAGTTAACTAAGTCCTAATCTCAAAGCAGGAAATAGGTTGGGTAGGATGAAAGCAGAGGGAGAGAAAAAAAAATGAGAAAGGGAAAGGGAAAAGAAAAGAGACCAGAAAAAATAGAAAAGTAAAAATTAATAATATTATGGAGAATCGAAAACAATCTATTTAGAGACGAATGTGAATATATTGAGAGAAGGGAAGGGATATAAAGGAGATGTGAAAAACTTAAAAATAAAAATGTTTAAAATATTATATAGGTATAAAGAGGTGGTACTACTGTTAAAGAATTTAAGTCTCAGGGGTTTTGAATTGAGTAATAAATTTGTGGATTAAGTGTGTACACAATGTGGGATAGGGTCTAATAGTCAACTACAGGTTTATCTGAGGATGTGCAGAACAAGAATTAAGTCACATAAAGAAGAATGAAAGACAGGAAAAGGGAAAAGTATAAGAAAGGAATAAAAAAGATCAGAAGTTAAGTAGAGCTAAACAAAAAACAAAAAGATAATTAAAAAAGAAAAAAAGAGAAAGAAAACAAAAAAATAAAGAAAAACGCATACTCACGTATCCTTAAAATAAAAATTATAAGAGGAAAAAAAAGTTACTGGAAAACAATTTTTTTTCAAAAAGGCAAAAATTAAAGATTAAAAAAAGTTTTAGAAAAGTAAAAAAAAAAATTTTATATAAGGTACCAAAAAAAAATAAGAAGAAGAAGAAGAAGAAGAAGAAAGTTCTTTGAATTTTGGGGAGGGGTGGGAAAAATCCTGTATCTCCCTTGTGTCCATAACCAGCCTCTTGTTGGAGTCTCTGGTCTGTTTGTGGTCCTGTGGCTTGGTTGGTTTCTTAAGTCAGTTTGTTTGAACAGGCAGAAAAATGCTCTGCTTTACCCAGGATTTTGCGATCCTCCTCCCAGGCTAGTTCATTGGGAGGCAGATCTGCTTTGAGTATCCCAAAAGAGGGGGATGCAGTGATGAGACTAGGTTCTGGATAGAGTGACTTTTCCCTGGGTGGAGCTGAGTCTGGCAGGTCACACCGCTGTTAAGTTCTTGTGACCTGCTAAATGACTCGTTTTATTCCAAGGCCTGAGTTGGAGCTAGCAGCTCC
>NW_012269551.1:0-1529 GCF_000151885.1 Dipodomys ordii
AGTGGCGCTGTGGCTCAAGTGGTAGAGCACTAGCCTTGAGCTGAAGAGCTGAGGGACAGCGCCCAGGCCCAGAGTTCAGGCCCCACGACTGGACCAAAAAAAAATAAACTCTCAGGGCATACATTTTGTTGTGTTATTTAAATCACCCCTCTCTACAAGTATACTGTCTGCTTTGTACTTCCACACTCACTTCATGGATATTCGAAATTCTGAGGTTCCAAGGACCCCCTGAGGGGGAGGAGGGTGCAGTCCATATCCTGCCCAGAACTCTCTAGGGCAAAGATGTTTGGGATTTCTATTTTGAGAGTCTCGGGATAACTGTTCCACAGAAACATGTTTGCCTTCAATCTGCTGTTATAGATATTAAAGTGCAAACTAGTTTGAAAGTAGGGCTGGACTAAAGGGAAAAATGGTCAAAGAGGCTATAGCACTGAGAATCTGATCAGTAGAAGAAAAGGTCCTTAGAAGATGATTAAGATAACTTTTTGCTCATTTTAGGACTCATTGTTGTGTGGGGGCTAGGAAGGATTTGGTAGACTACCTTTTTAAACCAGCCCAGGGTATTAATCACTTTTTGTAACCTTTGGATTTGGTGCATAAAATAGTGAATTGGACCACATATTTATTGGAGTACTAACTGGGCACCATCTGACTAAGTGAAAGTTTTAGTGGTTTGGTTTGTTTTAGTTTTTTTGACAGTAGTAGGATTTGAACTTGGGCCCTTTTACTTAATAGGCAGGCTCTCTCTACCTCAAAATTTATACCCCACCCCCTGTTTCAGTTATTTTTTACAATGAGTCTTGCATTTTTGCCCAGGCCATCCTCAGACCTATCTGCCTACAAACACTTGCATAGCTAAGATTATCGATAGATGCCACTATGCCCATCCTATTGGTTAAGATGGGAATCTTCCCTCCCACCCTCCCCCCTCCCACCAGTCATGGGGCTTGAACTCAGGGCCTGGGTGCTATCCCTGAGCTGATTTTTTTGTGTGTGTGTGGGGGGGGTCCAGTTGTGGGGCCTGAACTCTGGGCCTGGGTCTTGTCCCTCAGCTCTCCAGCTCAAGGCTAGCGCTCTAGCATTTGAGCCACAGTGCCACTTCCGGCTTTTTTCTTTTTGCTTATGTGGTGCTGGGGAATCGAACTCAAGGCCTCATGCATGCAAAGCAAGCGCTCTACCACTGAGCCACCTTCCCAGCCCCCCTGAGCTGGTTTTTGCTCAAGGCTAGCACTCAACCACTTTGAGCCACAGCTCTACTTCTGGTTTCTGGTGATTAATATGAGAAAAGTCTCATGGACTTTCCTGCCCAGGCTGGCTTTGAACTGTGATCCTCAGATCCCAGCCAGAAGTTGGGGCTTTGTGGTAGAATACTTGCCAACATGCATGAAGCCCTGGATTCCATTTCTTAGTACCACATAAAAAAAAAAAAAGCAGGGCTGGGAAGGTGGCTCAGTGGTAGAGCACTTGCCTTGCATGCCTGAGGCCCTGGGTTCGATTCCTCAGCACCACATAAGCAAAAAGAAAAAGCC
>NW_012269551.1:5449-6625 GCF_000151885.1 Dipodomys ordii
TGGGGCCTGAACTCTGGGCCTGGGCGCTGTCCCTCAGCTCTTCAGCTCAAGGCGAGCGCTCTACCACTTGAGCCACAGCGCCACTTCCGGCTTTGTTTTTGCTTATGTGGTGCTGAGGAATCGAACCCAGGGCCTCGAGCATGCAAGGCAAGCACTCTACCCCTGAGCCACCTTCCCAGCCCCTTCTTTCAACCTTTTGGTGGTTAATTGGAGATAACAGGCTTGTCCATGCTGTCGTCAAACCATGATCCTCAGACCTCAGCCTCCTGAGTATCTAGGATTACAAGTAGGAGCCACTGGGACTGGGCCTTTCAATTTCTTTCTTTCTTTTTTTTTTGGTCAGTCATGGGCCTTGAACTCTGGGCCTGGGTGCTGTCCCTTAGCTCTTTAGCTCAAGGCTAGTGCTCTACCACTTGAGCCACAATACCACTTCCGGCTTTTTTCTCCTTATGTGGTGCTGAGGAATTGAACCCGGGGCCTCATGCATACAAGGCAAGTGCTCTACCACTGAGCCACCTTCCCCTTAATTTCTTTATAAAATGACCTGCTACCTGTTATCACAGAGGTAGAAAAAAGTTGCTGATATAATGTTTTTTGTTTTTGTTTTTTTTGTAGGTTTGAGGTTTGAACTCAAGGCATGAGCACTATCTCTGAGGTCTTTTGCTCATGGCTAATACTCTAGGTTTTCTAGTGGTTAATTGGGGATAAGAGTCTCATGGCCTTTCCTGTTCAGGCTGGCTTTGAACTGTGATCCTTAGATCTCAGCCTCTTGAGTAGCTAGGATTGCAGGCGTGAGCCACCAGTGCCCAGCTGTAATGTCTTTTTGTGGGTTAATGTTCTTGCAAAGAAAAGCATATCAGAGCCATGCATTTATTGTCTCTTCCCTGGAACCCTAGATGCTCAAGAGGCTGAGATCTGAGGGTCACAGTTTGAAGCCAGCCTGGGCAGAAAAGTCTTTAAGACTCTTATCTCCAATTAGCCACCTAAAAGCCAAAAGTGCAGTGGAAGCTCACATGATAGAGCACCAGCCTTAAATTAAAATGCTAAAGTAGCTGGGGTTCACGTCTAATCCTAGCTACTCAGGAGGCTGAGATTTGAGGATCATGGTTTGAAGCTATCTGGGGCAGAGAAGTCTGTGAGACTCTTAGACTCCAATTAATCACACACAAAAAAAAA
>NW_012269552.1:0-1436 GCF_000151885.1 Dipodomys ordii
AGGTGGAACCGCTGCAACAATGAGAAGTACAAGTTGTTATGTCGAAAACGTACTTTACAACTTCGGGATTGGGAGGCGGGGAAGATTGGGTGAGGGGGGAGGATGGGAAGGGATGGGAAGGGAAAACAAAGGAGGAGGCCACAATGCTTGATAAGAAATATACTCATTATCTTGCCCATGTAATTGTAATTCCTCTGTACAGTATTTTCACAATAAAAAAATTAATTAAAAAAAAGAAAAAGAAAACATCAAGCCTCCAATCAATGCTGCAATGTAGCCGTCAGGTAACAAGTTTGAACCTAAACAGAGTGAACACTTTCCCATAAACTCTTCTTTCCTGTTAACTTTTTTTGTGTGTATGTGCTGGTCCTGGAGCCTGGGCACTGTACCTGAGCTTTTTTGCTCAAGACTAGAACTCTACCACTTGAGCCACAGTACTGTTTTGGCATTTTTTTAGAATTATGAGAAGGAGCCACTGGCACCCAGCTTTTGTGTGAACTTTTCTGTCAAAGTCTAATAAAAGGTAATGGAACACATGATAAAAGCGTCTGCAGTAGAAGACAAGGTCTAAGAGTAGCTCAGTGGTAGACTGCAGTATATGTGAGACCCCAGGTTCAGTAACTAGCACCAAAAAGTAAAAAATAAACAGAAAGAAACCAACTCATACTAAACAGAAAACACCTTAAGAGCAAAAATAACTTAATATCCTCAAGTATGTATAAGAAGATGATCTGATAAAGACAAACAGGAGAACTCTCAGAGAATATTATTCATCTAAACAAATGATAAACAACATTTTTTAAAAATATGATAGGGTTGGAAGAGAAGGTCAAAATCTCACAGAAGGTAAAAGGACACAAACACTTAAGAAAAAGAGTGAAAGATTAATCCAGGAAGTTCAATATTCAATTAATATGCAGTTCACTAAAAAGGAACAGAAAAAGAAACAAGGGGAAAATTAAATCCAAAGACTTTCTAGAGCTGAAAGGATGTTTTTTTTGTTTTGTTTTGTTTTTTTGCCATCGGGCCTGAACTCTGGGCCTGGGGGCTGTCCCTCAGCTCTTCAGCTCAAGGCAAGCACTTTACCACTTGAGCCACAGCACTACTTCAGGCTTTTTCTGCTTATGTGGGCTGAGGAATCAAACCCAGGGCCTCATGCATGTGAGGCAAGCACTCTACCACTGAGCCACCTTCCCAGCCCCAGATACTGTTTTGTTTTTTTCTTTTCTTTTCTTTTAAAGCTAGTCAAATCTCATTTAAAAAATCTAGAAACCGCCGGGCACTGGTGGCTCACGCCTGTAATCCTAGCTACTCAGGAGGCTGAGATCTGAGGATCGATGTTCAAAGCCAGCCCAGGCAGGAGAGACCGTGAGACTCCTATCTCCAATAAACCACCAGAAAACCGGAAGTGGCGCTGTAGCTCAAGAGGTAGAGCG
>NW_012269552.1:5004-6011 GCF_000151885.1 Dipodomys ordii
GCTCTACCACTTGAGCCACAGCGCCACTTCCGGCTTTTTTTTCTTTGCTTATGTGGTGCTGAGGAATCGTACCCAGGGCCCCATGCATGCAAGGCAAGCACTCTACCACTGAGCCACCTTCCCAGCCCGTGCTCCAATCCTTAAACTGAAACCTCTGCCATCTCCGTCGCCTATAGCTCTAACTTCACCTACTTTCCTATGACAAGACATAACATGAATTTAACTACTGACTACCTGGTTAGATCAAACACAAATTAAGTTCCTAATAATTAAGGAAATTTTAGGGGGAAAAAAGTATTTAGGTTTCCCAGGTGCATTAGGAAAACAACCTCTGGGTGAGAAATCATGTTAATTTTAACCTAGGGTCCAGAGCAGGCGACTTGTGTTGTGGTACGTTAGAACTGAGATCTGGAGGGTGGAAGCCAACCTGAGAAGAAACACTGGATAGACTCCACCTCCAAAATAACAAGCCAAAAATCAAGTCAAGAAGCAAGGCTTCAGGAGGAACCCAGCCTGGAAAGCCCAAAAATAACACTAAAAGAACATGAACAAATGACACACTGGGGCAAAGCCCCGAGGTCAAAGGGATACCCAGTCTCTTGAAAGCGAATTGATGCACACCGGTTCAAGACCAGGAGGTCCTCGTCCCCTGCTTGGCCTCTGGGCAGGCAGGAGAGGGCTGGGGATGGAACGCCAGGTAGCCCCGAGGAGGGCAGGGCAGTGCGGGGAAGGGCAGTGCGGGGAAGGGTGGGGAAGGGTGAGGCGCGCCGGGACGCAGCCTCCCTAGGGCCCCACCAACCTCTAGCTACGCTCCGAGTCCAAGATAAACTAGCAGCAATGGAGGGGACCCCAGGCAGGGAGAGGAGGATCCCCTCTCGACAGCTGCCTGGCCAAGCAGCTAAAGAGGCCTGCAGGGCCTGAGGCCGGGCCTTCGCGCCCGCTGCACCCCTGCACCCCGCGGCCCCCAGCCTGCCTGGACCCAGGCGGCCGGCGCCTCGGGAGCGGAG
>NW_012269553.1:0-2640 GCF_000151885.1 Dipodomys ordii
ATGTCCCTCCCCCATGGTATAACCCATGCTTTCACTGTATTTGATGTTGGTATAATTTGTGGAGGGGAAGGGAAAAAACAAATCGTTTAACTAGGGATACAGGTGGACCCATTGCAACAATGAGATGTACAAGTTGTTATGTCAAAAACGAACTTTACAACTTTGGTGGGGGGTGAGGAGAGGATCGGGTGGGGCGAGGGGAGGAGTATGGGAAGGGATGGAAAGGGGAAACAAAGAGGAGGCAACAATGCTTGATAAGAAATGTACTCGTTATCTTGCCCATGTACAGTATTCTCACAATTGAAAAAAAAAAAGAAAATTGAAGGAAGGGGTTCAATTGAGAGGGATGGAAAGGAATGGTGAAAGATGTTGACATCAAGCTAGATGCATTGTATTCATAAACTAATTTGTTGAATGGTTACTCCTTTATACAACTGCTAAAAGATAATACAAACATAATTTTTTAATGACCAGTGTGCTATAATAACATATTCCTCCTATCCTCTAAGTAGCAGTTCTCTAAGTGGTGCTCTGAGACCCCTGGATCTCCAGAAAACTGTCAGAGATTTAAAAAAAATCCCCAGGGTCCAAAGGGCAAACCTGTTTTCATAATACTGAGACATTGTTGTTGTTGAGGTGTTTTTTTTTACATAATGTTGCCATTTGCACAAAGGGTACCCCAAAAACATGGTAGATAAAGCTGCTATTGCTCCCCAAAATCAAGGCAGTAAGTGACACCAAACTGGTGGAACATCATTGCATTCTTTATCATCATGCATCTGTAGGAAACAAAGTGTCAGCCTAAACTTGGAAATGTCCTCGATGAAGCAATGCTTTTAATCTCATTAAATCCCAACCCCTGAGCATGCTCTTTTTTTTAATTTTATTTTATTTGTGAACATACTGTACAGAGGGGTTCAATTACATGGGCAGGATAATGTGTACATTTCTTACCAAGCATTGCAGCCTCCTCCTTTGTTTACCCTTCACATCCCTTCCCAGGCTGAGCATGCTCTTAAATACCCTGTATGCCAAAATTGGAAGTACACATAGAAATCTTGGACTGCATATCTCAATATTTGGTTGTCTGCAAGCACTGTGCAATTGAGTTGCAACCTGAACTAGCTATTGCCTGGGACAACATTGTTGACTTGGGGTGGGGGGTGGAGACTGGCAACTGGCAGACAAATAATGATTATTTGGACTTGTCTGAATAATCTAAGCCTTGGGCCATACCAGACTCATAAAATGAATGTGGGATGTAGAACAGAATCCGCATCATGCCTTCAAGAATTCATGCAATTAATTCACTTTGTAACAACTTTTCTACACTTTGATTTATGAACTCCTACACTGTCTACCCCAGGAGTATCCACCATCCTTACTACATGTTGACCCTAAACCACCCATCTTAGTCCACACTGAATCACATATATTTATATCACATTTGTATAGAAATGAACCAGCCACTTTCGTTCTTCTCTCCAGCATACATAACTAGAAGAAGGAAAAGGAAGCAAATCTAGGACATCACAATTACCAAAGCTAGAAAATGCTGAGGTTGCAGAGATAAGGTCCAGCTCCTTTCTGTCAAGGCCTTTGGATCTGCACTTCTCTGCCATCATTTCACAGAATATAATCTCCCCACAAGTAATGAAGATCAGATAAATGGATCTATTGACAAACCAATACTGTCAAAGAAATCTGTGTTAGTTAACAAGATTGGAAGTTTCTCTTTTTCAGGAAACACAAATCTTATATAAAAGTTTTTGGCAATGGAGGATTAGAAGCTCCAATAATGGACAGCATCAAAAAAGTTATAGTCACACTGCAATTGACCTTTCTAAGGAATGACACTATTTGAATTCTCCCTTGAATCTATGGGATTTCAGTTAATACATTTGTATGTACTTACATAACACCCAACACATTTACTTATATGTTGATAATCTAATTCTAGCTTACACAGCTAAGAGGAAACATGCATCATTTAAATCAAAGTTCAGCAAATAAAACACTAAGAAGCAGGTACTCAAAGGGGGTGGGGTGGGGTGAGGAGAAATGAGTAGGCAAATGAAGAGGAGAAGAAGGGAAGAATGCAGCCAAGGATCCCATATACATCCTACAAAATTACGAAGAGTAAGGGAAGTGGTAGGTAACAGAGGAATGGGTAAGAATGCTAAAAGGGGTGACATTGTTCAATATTATATGTCTTTAAATCTTTACCCATTTAATTTATTGGGCAGTTATTTCTTTGAGAATTTGTTGTTGGGGGATTTAATTTTTTGAGTTCCAAGTATATTTTAGATATGAGACCCTTATCTGTTGTATGGCTATTGAAGATCTTCTCCTAATCCATGGGATATCTATTGAAACTTCTAAGAGGAAATAAGAATGGCCAATAGACACATGAAGAAATGCTCAACCTCCCTAGTCATAAAAGAAATACAAATCAAAACAACATTGAGATTCCACCCCACCCCAGTTAGAATGGCTATAATCAAGAACTCTAATAACAACAGATGCTGGAGGGGATGTGGACAGAAGGGAACCCTACTGCATTGTTGGTGGTAGTGTAAACTTGTTCAACCACTTTGGAAAGCAGTATGGAGGTTCCTCAAAAGACTCCACATAGAGCTC
>NW_012269553.1:8580-9058 GCF_000151885.1 Dipodomys ordii
AAGATCTTCTCCCAATGTGTGGGCTTTCTATTGATCTTGCTAGCTATGTCCTTTGCCATGCAGAAGCTCTGCAATTTCATGCAATCCCATTTGTCCAACCTTTGTTAGGTTTGTTGTGTTTCTGGGTCTCTATTAAGAAAATTTTGGCCTGTGACAAGGAGACCTAGGGTTTCTCTTATTTCATCCTGTAATGTTTTCAGAGTGTCTGCTTTGACCCCAAGATCTTTGATCCATTTGGAGTTGATTCTGGTGCAGGGTGATATATAAGAATCTAGCTTTAGTTTTCTACAAGTGATTAACCAGTTTTGCCAACACCATTTACTGAAGAGACCGTGTTTCTTCCATTCTATCCATCCCTTATCGAAGATTAATTGCTATAGGTATGTGGGTTCATTTCTGGGTTTTCAATTCTATTCCATTGGTCCTGAGGTCTGTTCTTATGCCAGTACCAAGCTGTTTTGATTACTATGGCTTTGTA
>NW_012269554.1:0-2359 GCF_000151885.1 Dipodomys ordii
TTTTTTAATTGTGAAAATACTGTACAGAGGGGTTACAATTACATGGGCAAGATAATGAGTACATTTCTTATCAAGCATTGTTGCCTCCTCCTTTGTTTTCCCTTCATACCCCTTCCCATCTCCCCCCTACACCCCCCTCCCTGTGCCAAAGTTGTAAAGTTCATTTTTCGACATAACGACTTGTACATCTCATTGTTGCAATGGGTCCACTGTATCCCTATTTAAATGATTTTTTTCCCTTCCCCTCCACAAATTATACCAACATCAAATACAGTTCCTCTTCTTGTCTTTTTTATTTCTTCTCAGTGCTAATAATTCTTCTTGTAGATGTCAAAGGATTTTAGCAAGAACCTTGTATGTTTTGACATGGAGACGGACATAGATTCCATATCTTTAGCAAATAAATTGTTTCATGTAGCCAGATACACAACTATGGAAAACAGACCTCTGATTGTCCAATTCACAGTTATTTATAAAATACAGTGAGTGGTGTGAGATAATGTTTGCTAGCATAAAGCTTATGTAATGCCAATTTTCCTATTTGTTGGAAACATCATCATGACTTACATGACTGCTCACACCAGGAACTGAAAATTACATTTGTTACAGCAATGACTGTAAAAGACACTTCATCTTCTACCAGGTGATCCTCATACCTGTGAGTAATGAGCACTGAAACCGGTCTGAGACATTTCCATTTCGAATGATGCTGCTGACTGGTCAGCTGTAGCTACAAACAGGAAAAATATCACTGTAAGCAACTAACAATGTCCTTTAGTGCATTGCTAACCTGCAGGGTAACAGATAATTGGTAGAGCTTGAGTTCTTATCAACCAGATCTTGGAACTATCTCAGAGAACTCTCAGTATAGCTCTCTAAGTCCTGAATTCCTAGGAGCTGAGTAGAGGAAAGAGAAAAGCAGTGAAAAGACTCCTGTCTCAGAGTTTTGCTCCTGCTTTCCAATTCTTACTGAAGAAATGGAGGTATCCTTTGTCATGTCTTCTGTATTCTAGTGTGCTGTGGATCCTATGGTGCCCTGGGTGCACGTGGCTAAAGTTACCATAGTAGAAAACATTTGTCTTATCTTTATATCTAGGAATCATGTCTAGTCTAAAACTGGCTTAAACTTTAGCAGACTGAAAAGAAAATTCATTAATACATTCAAAGAGAATTCCCACCCTATCTCAGCCACAGATTCTCTTGGAATCTCCTTGCCTGAGAAAAGATTTAAGGATGGCATGCAGCTTGTTTTTGCTGGGTATTTACTCCAGATCTGGAGGACAATTTTTTAAGCCACACTCTAACCAATCACAATTTTTTAAGACTCTTAGACTCATTTTAAAACTCTTTACCAAGATGTAGAGACACTCCAGAACATTCTGTGGAAGTACTCACAATTATTCTCAAAGTAGTCACAGACCTGAAGGCACAAAGTCATGAGGGAGCTGAGGTTATGTTGGTTAACAAGTTTCCCAGTAGGGAGGTACTGATTTATTTGGCCTTAAAAATAAATTAAAATCAACATCCAACTTTAAAAACAAAAGCCAGCCTGCTCTTCTATTGAAGCACAAGAAACATCACGTTCATGAAACTAAACAAATTTAAATACATTAGCACCGGCCTTTTCATAGAACTTGATTAAATGAGGCAATCAAAACAGAAGCAAATATATAATGTTAATCTCATATATGAATTGCTCTCTATATACTTCAACACCTATTTGACATACACCATGCTCTAAGGTGTTTTTTCATTTATCTTTTAGGCCAATGGTATGAATGCAGCAGCATAAACCTGAGTGTAGCACCTGATGTTTGCCATTGTGTTCAGCTGAGGAAGATGCTATTTGACTTTTCCTGTCATAATGGCCTCATGGTAAGACTTACCTGCCATATACCTCTCAGCTCCATACCCTGGACCCTGCAGGAGGGTAAGCTTGCCACTCTTACCCCTGTACAACTTTTGGTTAGGCATGTCAGCGACTTCCCAGCACAGGATAGGAATGGGACACAGAACCATTTCCTGATTTCGTGAACTAAGTTCTTGCTGTACTTGGCTCACTAGGTGGCACTGTCCTTGGCAAGCAGGACTGTCTTAATTGCAGCTATCTACCATCTTGGGATAAATGTTGACAGGAAAAGGAGTTTTTCCCAAGTAACAAGAATAGAAGCACTTTATGATCTCATTATGAAAACAATAAAGAAAAAATCTGCTCAAAGCACTGCTTTTTGATTAGTCTTAGTAAGTGCCTCAGCAAAAGCAAGAAGAGGGCTGGGAAGGTGGCTCAGTGGTAGAGTGCTTGCCTTGCATGCCTGAGGCCCTGGGTTCGATTCCTCAGCACCACATAAGCAGAAAAAAG
>NW_012269554.1:3179-3617 GCF_000151885.1 Dipodomys ordii
GGAAGAAAATGAAGGAGAAGGTTATAGGCAGCAGCTTGGATAGGGAAGGAAAATTCAAATAGATATGGCCACAATTCCTCTTCCCTTTCCCTTTCTCCATTGGCACATACCTGTAATCCTAGCCACTGAGCATGCGCAGATCTGAAGATCACAGTTCAATGCCAGCCAGGGCTTTGAGACTCTCACCTCCAATTAACCACTAGAAAATTGGATGGAAGTGGTTCTGTGGCTCAAAGTGGTAGAGCACTAGCCTTGAGCTGAAGAGCAGAGGGACAGTGCCCAGGCTCAGGAAAAAAAAAAGCAAGAAGAGACATCTTTCATCTGTAGAGTTCCTCATAAAACAAAAAAAAAAAGCAAGAAGAGACATCTTTCATCTGTAGAGTTCCTCATAAAACAATTTCTTTTTCTTTATGTGCCAGTACCAGCCTTGGACTCAGG
>NW_012269555.1:0-1340 GCF_000151885.1 Dipodomys ordii
GCTGAAGAGGGACAGTTCCCAGGCCCAGAGTTCAGGTGCCACAACCGACAAAAAAAAAAAAAAAAAGACAGGGAGACAGGGTTGGCCTGGTGGATCAGGCCTATAATCTTAGCTATTCAGGAAGATTCCATGAGAGGATCATGATTTGAAGCCAGCCCAGGCAGGAAAGTCAATGAAACTTTTCTCTCCAATTAACTACCAAAAAGTGGCAAATGGAGCTCAGGGCTCAGGAACAATGTTCAGGGCTATACACACACACACACACACACACGAACAATGTCCAGGGCTACACACACACACACACACACATACACTCTCTCTCTCTCTCTCTCTCATTGACCTTGGATTTCCAGTAAAGCCCAGGGTTCTCAATCCCGTCAGAGAATAACTCAACCAATCCAAATAAAGATCAGTTTGAAGCCAGCCCAGGCAGATAAATCCAAGAGATTCTTATCTCCAATTGACCAGCAGATAGCTGGCCTGGTAGAGCACCTGCCCTGAGCAAAAAAAAAAAAAATCAAACAAAGACAAGAGTCCAAGTTCTGGCCCAAGAGCTAGCATCAAAACAAACAAAAACTTATACTCTCGCCAAGCACTGGTGGCTCACATCTGTAATCCTAGCTACTCAGGAAGCTGAGATCTGAGGATCACGGTTCAAAGCCAGCCTAGGCAGGAAAGTCCGTGAGACTCTTATCTCCAATTAACCACTAGAAAACCAGAATTGGTGCTGTGGCTCCAGCGGTAGGGTGCTAGCCTTGAGCTGAAGAGCGCAGAGATAGCACCCAAGCCCAGAGTTCAAGCCCCACCACCGACAAAAAACAAAGCAAAACAAAAAACAACTTATACCAGCACTAATCGTAATTCCTACCAAATGATGTAGTTACCAATTGCCTTGAGGTTCAAAGTCACAAATATGGCTGCCATTTTGTAAAACCTTGGAACACATATTCAATGTACTTGCTTGTATTTGTGCTTTCCCAGATTGTCATCTTAATTAACCCCAATGTAATTTTTTTTTCTTGTTTGGATTTTTGGTTTGCTTGTTGTACTAATAGAGCCATATCTTGACTTATACACTTTGCCAGTAAACTGGAGATAAAAGTTTCAAGTTTTTTTTTTTGTTTTTGGGGGGTCCAGTCATGGGGCTTGAACTCTGGGCCTGAACTCTGGGCCTGGGCACTGTCCCTCAGCTCTTCAGCTCAAGGATAGCTCTCTACCACTTGAGCCACAGTGCCACTTCCAGTTTTTTTCTTTTTGCTTATGTGGTGCTGAGGAATCGAACCCAGGGCCTCAGGCATGCAAGGCAAGCGCTCTACCACTGAGCCACCTTCCCAGCCCCT
>NW_012269556.1:0-558 GCF_000151885.1 Dipodomys ordii
AAAAAAAAAAAAAAAAAAAAGGTCAGGAACATTGCCCAGGCCCAAGCCCCAAGACTGGCACAATTATTTCACAACTATTTACACTTATGTTAGAAGAGTTTTGTTCTTTAGTTTTTGTGCTGGTCCTGGGACTTGAACACAGTTTGCCAAGGCAAGTGTTCTACCTTAGACCATAGCTCCACTTTGGCTTTTTGGTGGTTAATTGGAAATAAGAGTTCTGCGGACTTTCCTATCCTGGCTGGCTTTAAACAAAAATCCTCAGATCTCGGCCTCCAGAGTAGCTAGGATTACAGGCATAAACCACAGACAAACTCTAGAAGAGTTTACACATGCTACTTTTGTGAGCTTCTGTTTCTTTGCATATTGTTTAAAACTTGTGAGCCATGGGGCACCTGACCTTTTTTTCTTAGGGCTAAGTGCTCTACCACTTGAGCCACAGCACCACTTCCGGTTACTGAGTGATTTAATTGGAAATAAGAGTCTCATGAATTTTCCTTGCCTGGGCTGGCTTTGAACCAAGATCCTCAGATCTCAGCCTCCTGAGTAGCTGGGATTATA
>NW_012269556.1:5133-7450 GCF_000151885.1 Dipodomys ordii
TGAGGCCCTGGGTTCGATTCCTCAGCACCACATAAGCAAAAAGAAAAAAGCCTTAAGCTGAAGAGCTGAGGGACAGCGCCCAGGCCCAGAGTTCAGGCCCCACAACTGGACCCAAAAAAAAACAAAAAAACATAAAACTATAAAACTGCTGTCATGGCTGTTAACAAGATGATCAAAAGCTTTATTCCTGTTGCTTCTTAAAAACAGCAGCAGTCAAAATGGAAATTATACCCCTTTCATAAAATTGTTCAATTAATTACTACAATTCCACACATTTAAATCTTTCCCTCTCCTCCCCTTGAGCCCATAGCCTGGCTCAAACTAAGCTAGTTACCTGGAAACTGTGACTCTGTCTCAGCCCCCCTGGATCTGGGATTACAGGTGCATGCCACTACATGTAGCTTCCTATTTTCTGATCTACTGTATACCTAACTACACTACTTTGCATATGATATTCACAATACATGACTTTTCTCAAATACTCTGCCACTCCTGACCTCCTCAAAAATGTTAATGGTAAGTCAAAAGTGTTCTAGTTTTATAAAACACTTAACATCACCACAATATTAACCTGACAGTTGTCTTTATCAAAATTATCAAAAACTATCAAAATCAATGAGAAGGGCTAGAGGTGTGGCACATGTCCTAGAACACCAGCTGAGCAAGCAAGCCCAGCAATCCAAACAAGCTCAAGGAAGGCTCTGAGTTCAACCACGAGTACAGGCAAACTCTCTGAAAAGCAAAGAATCCATCTCAAAGCTATTTCCATTTAAATCCATTTAAATATGACACAATATGTTCAATAGATTCCTGAAGGTATAAGATGCATTTAAGAAAAACAAACCCAGGGGAGTTTCACTTAACTGAAAATATGGTACTGAAATTTCAAGAATGATCACTGTATCAACACACAATTTTTCTGTTACACAAGTAAAAGTTAACGCTAGTAAACCTTGCCGTCTGACAAACTTTCCTCTAAGCTCTTTCTCATTAACCTTCAAAAGACGTTATGAAAAGTCTTAGAAGAAACAATTCTACAAATGGTGTCCAAATGATTCTAATAGGAACACTAGAATTAAAGCGATTTCTTAATAGCCAGTGGTTGCACATGACTTGGTATCTCATGACTAGCTTGTTGAGCTAACAAGCCCTCTCCAAGATAACGGATAGCTCCAGTGAGTTCTTCAAAAGTTTAATAAGGAGGGAGAGGAAGTCAAAAAGGTTACATGCCTTTCCACAGCACAAACTTTAAAACATATACCACCAGCAGGTACCTTTTGATCCTATTTTGCTAAAACTTTGAGAGAACGCTTTTAAAACACAGAAAAAAATGAAGTACTTTTTTTCTTGACCCTGGACCCTTACACTGCATATATAGTAAATCTTTGTGCACTGAAGGTCAGTTTTCATGCTGACGTTCCAGGTTAGCAGCCTTAGTATTTCTTACACCTTATATCCACGAGTGCCAATTCAACAGTTCTTTTCTGAAGTGGGGCAAGGGGTGAGAAAAGTATGAAAGTGCTCCACGCTCAGCACCCACCACATCCAAGCTGAACTACTACCTCAGATACTGGCACTAAGCCGAATCGACTGGCTTTGCCTAAACAGCAGAGCCCCCAACGTTTTCTACTCGACACTCTCAGAATTAATTCGTTGGGAAGATCCGATCTGAACCGCCCCGACTACCAGTACACTTCGGATAACACTGTTACCCAACCCAGATTCCTATACCCGGGGGGGCATCCGCCGCCTGGGGGTCTCAAGGCACCGACAGCAGCTCGCCTCCCAAGGTGAACACTAACCCTGATCCTTGCTTTCCCCGATCCTTGGCCGCTCCTGACCGGCCCCTGGGCCGGCGAGGAGGACGAGCCTCCCCCGGCCCAGGCACTCCCGCAGCACCGCTCAGCCGGGCACAGTCCGCAGCCCCCGCCCCAGGACAGCCAGTGCCTCCCTCCCAGCCCCACCCCACGCCCTGGGCGGCTGCGCCCGCTCGCCCGCCCGCCTCGCGGCAGGTGAGTGCGGGCGGCGGGCCCGGGGCCCCCCGCGGACGGCTCACCTTGCTGAGGACCCCGCAGCGCTCCACCGGCGGCCCAGACTCCGTCTCCGGGTCCTCCTCCGAGCCCGACGAGTTCCAGCTCTGGTTATCCGACATGGAGGCACGACAGGCGAGCGGGAGACCGACCCCCGCTCGGTGAGCCGCGCCGGAGGCGGCGCCCGGTCCCTGGGGTGGAGGGTCGGGGAATGGCGAGGAGAAGCGTGCCCGCTCCGAGGCGCGGGGGAGCAGGAGCCGGGACGAAGCGCAGCAGCCGCCGCCCCG
>NW_012269557.1:0-2020 GCF_000151885.1 Dipodomys ordii
AGGCTAGCACTCTACCACTTGAGCTAGAGCACCACTTCCAGCTTTTTTCTTTTTGCTTATGTGGTGCTGAGGAATCAAACCCAGGGCCTCATGCATGCAAAGCAAGCGCTCTACCACTGAGCCACCTTCCCAGCCCAAGAAAGTGTTATTTATGGAGGGGTCAGTACCATATTCTTATAGTCAACATACAATGTCATTATTTAATTTAACATCATACTAAATATGTTTGTATTTATTTATTTGTTTATGTGTTTATTTATTTATTTATTGTCAGTCATGGGGCTTGAACTCTGGGCCTGGGTGCTGTCCCCTGAACAATTCAGCTCACAGCAAGTGCTCTACCACTTGAGCCACAGCACCTCTTCTGGTGTTCTGGTGGTTTATTGAAGATCAGAGTCTCATGGATTTTCCTGCCCTGGCTGGCTTTGAACTGCCTCAGATCTCAGCCTGAGTAGCTAGGGTTACAGAAATGAGCCACTGGTGCTGGCAAAAATATCTTACCAGTTTTCACTTTAACATGAAGGTCTACCTTATTAAAAATTTTATCTTCAGATACAAAACTTATACTTGAGGGACAAGAGATATACTGCATGCCTGCAATAAGGCTTGAGTACTCTCTTTCCCTCTCTCCCTCCCTCCCACCTTCCCTCCCTGCCTGTTCACAGCTGGCAAGCTCCAACTTGAGACACACCTCCAAGCCCCGCTTTATTGTAAGTTAATTGAAGATGAGAATCTTGTGAACTTTTTTCCTCTGACTAGCCTTCCCTGTGATCTTCAGATCTCAATCCCTGAGTAATTCATGCATGAGTCACTTTTGTACAGCTGACCGGAAATTTTACATAAATTTTAATTAATACCCGAAAGAGACCAAAGATGAGCAATTCACTCAGAAATATGTATTAGTTTTCAAAATATATGGTAATTTATGTTTGTAGAAGAATATTGCTTTTCATATTCACACATATTCTGAAATCTGTTTTCCACAATGTCTGTGATAGATCTGAGTGTGTGTTACAAAATAAAGAGCAGTGCAATATGAAATATCCAGATAAAAATCAACATATATAAAGTCAAAATAGAGCAAAATATATTCAACTTAACAGCTTTATTTATTAGAGAATATTTGATCATATGGTATGTAATTTATTTCCATTTTGATTTTGATGAGCCTACAAATGGTAAAAAAAAAAAATATTTCATTCCACTATTTTCATCCATCTCAAAATTGTATTGATTATAGTATATTCTACTGCTTACTGCACTATAAAAATAGTTAGAAACATTGGCAACTAAATTAGTATACAGTTTTCCTTAACATAGTTGTTATATTTTGGAAGAAATGTTGCACTAAATATTGATGAAACAAATTCAACATTGGTAATACCCTAATAGCACTAACCCTGCAAAACCCATCTGGTATAAATTTTATTAGCTGGTTTCTATTATTCTAACACTTGCCAGTTTTAGTGTTATCTTTTACTTTCTCTTCATTTCTGTGTTTCCTTCTAGTTTGCATCGTAAGTGTATGAGTCATTAACACTGAGATATTTTGAGATGCTGCTTAGAATGTCAAGTTTTTAGTTATTAGTTAATGTTGAAAATATAACCTGAACTAATTAGGCAATAAGTTAGTAGGTTATTAACAACATTTGTTTACATAGCCAATTTTTAAATTGTGAATACTTTAGATAGACTTAATTTTAGTTGTCTAGTAAGTGTATTACAGGACTTCTTTTTTTGTTTTACAAAGTTGTGTCCATTTGTTTGTTTCATTATATGTCAATTATAGAATTTCTGGTACCTAAGAATGGGCATTTTCATAGCGCAACTAACCAGAATCTACAAGTTTAAATCTGTGGCTTTTCTGTTTCAAGAATTTGTACTTGATTACCTATTGGATTTTTCTTTTTTTTTTTTTTCTCAGATTTTTTTTTTAAATTGTGAAAATACTGTACAGAGGGGTTACAATTACATGGGCAAGATAATGAGTACATTTCTTATCAAGCATTGTAGCCTCCTC
>NW_012269557.1:11525-14326 GCF_000151885.1 Dipodomys ordii
GTTTTTCTTTTTGCTTATGTGGTGCTGGGGAATCGAACCCAGGGCCTCAGGCATGCAAGGCAAGCGCTCTACCACTGAGCCACCTTCCCAGCCCCTCAATCAAGAATTTTTAAGTGCAAAACAATGTCAAGTACATTTGCTCTGATATCCAAACAAATTAATATTATTTTGTTTACTGAAAACTCTCTTCTACTTTAATATTTTTTTTTCCTTTCTTGATATTCAATGTAAGTATCTTACTATCTTTCTTTGAATACTATGATATTCATTAGCATAATGTAGGATTTTAAAATATTTCATATCTATTGAAGGAATAATAATAAACAGACAATAAATATCTCTATCATCTCTCTCTCTCTCTCTCTCTCTCTCTCTCTCTCTCTCTCTATCTATCTATCTAGTAGTTATCTATTTTGTGGTTTCTACCAGGACATTTAGTATGCATTTCTTTTATTATGGTAATAAGACCCTTTTTATTTATTTATTTTTTTCTTGATTTGGGGAATTGCCCTTTCTTTTTCTGAGGTACTCAACAAGTGAAATTTTCATTCTAAAAACACTGTGGTCAATGTCTGAGCCAGGCCAATTACATCTCCACTATCTCATAAGCATCAATTTTGTATTGGAAATACTTCTATATTCCAGAACAGAAAACCAGATGCATTTTAATAAAATTTTCAGGTTCAGAAAGAATCTGCTTTCCCTTAAAGATTACTGATAGTAAGATGTATTTTATTTTAGACTTTCTGAGCTCTATATGTGTCACTAAATAAAATACTACCCCCGCCAAGAAAATGGAATCCGTAGAAGCATGTATCAAAAGCCAACCACTTGTAGGTACCAAGGCCTGCCCCAAATTTGATATAAATTGGCATTATCAGTTAAATGTTTTGAATGCTTCATATTTGGGATCCTAAGAGATTCTTGAAAGAAAACAGATTCACACATGCAAACATGCATGGGCCAATTTATTTGCTTGAGGTCCTGTTCTGGCTTTTGGCCAACATTATGCCCAGCAGACTCCATGAACAGGTGTTCATGTTTATGTTGTTAGAAAGTGGGGCTTTGGGAACTTGATTTGATCATGAGTGTGGAGCTCCTATAGAAGAGATTAGTGATTTCATAAAAATGCTTATGAGCAATTGCCTTGTTTCTTTTCATTTCGTTTGAAGGTGGCTATCCATGAAGAAATTGACTCTTTGCCTGATCCTAGATCTGCTAATGTAATGATTTTAAGCTACCCTATCTCCAGTCCTGTAAGAAATAAATTTATATTACAGCTGCCTGAACAAAGATTGTAATCTCTGACAAATCATATTCTATATAGTGTGACAAGTTCTACAATGCTTATGCATTAAGCATGTAAACTATCTAGCAAAATATATAACCACATTGAAGATTTTTAGGAGGTCAAGCCTGTTACAGGAGTAATTATTATTATTATTATTAATAATTTTTTGCTGGCCATGGGGCTTGAACTCTGGGCCTGAGCACTGTCCCTCAACTTTCCAGCTAAAGTCTAGCACTCTACCATTTGAGCCATGGCGCCACTTCCGGCTATTTCTGCTTATGTGGTGCTGAGGAATTGAACCCAGAACCTCATGCATGCAATGTAAGCGCTCAACCACTGAGCCACCTTCCCAGCCCCACATGGATAATTTTTAGAATGTATTTCATTAAGATCAGTCTGCTCTGTGTCACCTGAAATCTTCCTGCAACCTGGGTTTTGGGCATTCTAGTTTAATTTTCCTTTCTCTTTTTTATAAAGGCATTGCAAAAATTATAAAAAATACTCTCTTTTGAATGCTTTTCTAATGGAACAACAATAATTGGTCTTTGTGGGAATACAATTAAGAAATTAAAATGTATCCATGCCAAATCAGTAAAATAAAAATGGGCAGAGTTGAAGAATTTTTGCCATTAATCTGCATTAAGCCCCATCTTTTATCTAGTTGAGTTATAACCTCATTATTTCAATGTCAAGTTTTACAGTTCCACTTTTATGGCAGGGACTCCTCATTTCTCTTCACCTGGTACACTGCTAAATTGGACAACAGCGTTTACAAAGTTATAATTAAGTTTAATTAATATGTATGAGTGGGTTTCTTCCTATTAAAGAGAGAAAATATTGAAATTGGTTTCAGTAGACAGTGTGCCAATCTAATACAGAAATCAGACTTAGGGTGTTGCAATTTTGGCACATTTTGCTTTGTGGAATATTCCAGTGAATCAAATAATTTAATGTGGTATATAAGCTTAATAGCTTTGGAAAGTGCAATGCCCTGACTTGTTTGAAATCAGCATCAAAGAAGGGCCATTCTGTTACCACTCTTATGCATACAGCAACTGTAGCTCTTCACACCCCTTTGAGCTCATATCAATCATTTGAAAATAACATTTTTCCCCCCTCAGAATGAGCTGTCACTATCAATTTGAATAGTGGCTGTTGAACTGGAATGTGTCCAAACTTTCAGCAAACCATTTGGTTCATTATATCACAAACCAAATGACTTAGAAAAACATATTCTTTTCATACTGTTGAAAAGCAAATACAGTAATATCGACGTGAAGAGTTCAATAATCACCAAAGAGTATTTATTCAAATATCAATTTCATTATCTAGATGTTTTCTTCCTGATGTATTAGTAGTTCAGAAGCATTTAAAAATAATCAGGGGCTGAAAGGTGGCTCAATGGTAGAGCGCTTGCTTTGCATGCCTGAGGCCCTGGGTTCGATTCCTCAGCACCACATAAGCAAAAAGAAAAAAGCTGGAAGTGGCGCTGTGGCTCAAGTGGTAGAGC
>NW_012269558.1:0-3263 GCF_000151885.1 Dipodomys ordii
GCTTTTTTCTTTTTGCTTATGTGGTGCTGAGGAATGGAACCCAGGGCCTCAGGCATGCAAGGCAAGCACTCTACCACTGAGCCACCTTCCCAGCCCAGCATGCTAGTCTTGAGCACAAAAACTAAGGAACAGTATCCAAGCCTTGAGTTTAAGCCCTAAGAATGGCACATAGGTGCTCGCATACACGCAAGCTCACACAAATTCACAAACGTACATACACACACTCACAAATATACATACACAGCAGGAGTTCCAGGAACAAAGAGCAATAGAGATAAATTGAAGAAATCGAGCCATGAAAGCTGGTACAGTGAGAAGTTGACAGGGCACAGGAGAAAGTCAGGATTTATTTTCTCCTAGTTTATGGTTTTATTTTGGGTATCAAGCCAGAGCTGCCTCTTGTCACTAGATAAATCTAAATTTTGAGACACAGATGTAAATCAAAGAGTGTCATACTGCCTTTGTTTCTTGCCAAGTACTATGTCAAAGATACCTGGCTATCACTCTATAGTCCCAGCCCTCCAACTGAAAATAGGACTCAAGCTGTGCTGCCCTTGGAGATTCAAAGTGGATGATGGATAGGTTTTAGAAGCCCTCGGGTTGAGTGTCTGCCCTCACTGTATGGGTGAAAGGCAGAGCAGAAATGGAGACCTATAGTCCCATGCAATCTTTTTTTTGGTAGGTCATGGGCTTGAACTCTGGCCCTGGCCACTGTCCCTCAGCTCTTCAGCTCAAGGCAAGTGCTCTACCACTTGAGCCACAGCACCACTTACAGTTTTCTGAGTGGTTTATTGGAGATAATAGTCTCACAGACTTTCCTGCCCAGGCTGGCTTTGAACCATGATCCTCAGATCTCAGCCTCCTGAGTAGCTAGGATTACAGGAGTGAGCCACCAGCACCTGGAAGTCCCATTTAATTTTGTCTCCTTTGTATACTAAGGGGCATGGTTCTCAACATTCTTGTTTTTTTTTTTTGGGGGGGGGTCCGGTCATGGGGCCTGAACTCTGGGCCTAGGCACTGTCTCTCAGCTCTTCAGCTCAAGGCTAGCGCTCTACCACTTGAGCCACAGCACCACTTCCCGGCTTTTTTCTTTTTTGCTTATGTGGTGCTGAGGAATCGAACCCAGGGCCTCAGGCATGCAAGACAAGCGCACTACCACTGAGCCACCTTCCCAGTCCTTTTTTTGTTGTTGTTGGTCATGGGGCTTGAACTCTGGGCCTAGGCACTGTCCTTCAGTTCTTCAGTTCAAGGTGAGCGCTCTACCACTTGAGCTATCGCGCCACTTCCTCAACATTCGTTTATAGCAACTGGAGAAGCCAGCAGGTTTCTACAATCAGAGGGACTTTTAAGAGGGAATTTGAGCCTGGTGCCAGTGGCTCATGCCTGTAATCCCAACTACTCAGGAGGCTGAGATCTGAGATCCGAGGATTACACTTTGAAGCCAGCCTGGGAAGGAAGGTCTGAGACTCTTATCTTCAATTAACCACCAGAAAAACTAGAAGTGGCGCTGTGGCTCAGAGTGGTAGAGTTCTAGCCTTGAGCAAAAGAGCTCAGGGACAGAGCCCAGACCCTGAGTTCAAGCCCCACAACTGACTTTAAAAAAACAACAACTGGGCACTGGTGATTCATGCCTATAATTCTAAATCACTCAGGAAGCTGAGATCTGAGGATCATGGTTCAAAGCCAGTCCAGGCAGGAATATCCAATTGAAAACCAGAAGTGGGGGGTTGGGAAGGTGGCTCAGTGGTAAAGTGTTTGCCTTGCATGCCTGAGGCCCTGGGTTCGATTCCTCAGCACCACATAAACAAAAAGCCGGAAGTGGTGCTGTGGCTCAAGTGGTAGAGTGCTAGCCTTGAGCTGAAGAGCTGAGGGACAGTACCCAGGCCCAAAGTTCAAGCCTCATGACCAACCAAGAAAAAAAAGTGGGGGGGGACTTTGCATGACTGCTTGTTGCAGATACAAGCTGATAATCCAGCAAGAGACCCTGGATGTCTTTGCAAGTATAACTGACACAAGTCTCAGTGTGCTGGTACAGCTGTCCCCCTGGAGGATAGTGCCCCAAAGGGCCATGGCCTTGTCTCCAGTAGACTCCCTGGAGAATGAGGCTCTGGAAGGGGCTGGACCTGCGGGAGGTTTACTAGGGATCTTTGTAAGAATAACACCTAGGAAGCCAAGCCCATGCCTATAACCCTAGCTACTCAGAAGGCTCAGATCTGAGGACCATGGTTGGAAACCTGCCTGGGCAGAAAATGTCCATGAGGGGCTGGGAAGGTGGCTCAGTGGTAGCGCACTTGCCTTGCACTCATGAGGCCCTGGGTTTGATTCCTCAGCACCACATAAGCAAAAAAAAAAAAGAAACGGAAGTGGTGCTGTGGCTCAAGTTGTAGAGCGCTAGCCTTGAGCTGAAGAGCTAAGGGACAGCACCCAGGCCCAGAGTTCAGACCCCACAACCAGACCCCCCCCCCAAAAAATAAAATGTCCATGATACTCTTATGTCCAATTAACCAGCAAAAGGTTGGAGGTAGAGCTGTAACTCAAGTGATAGAGTGCTACCCTTGGGGGAAAAAAGCTCAGAGACAGCACCCAGGGCAGGTTCAAGCCCATGACTGGCACAAAAAATAATATTAGCAATAATAATAATTGAACCAAATGAATGGGCTGGCCTCCAGTGCTGGGGGTGAAGTTCAGCACCTTTGGACTGAGCATATGTTACATAACTTTAGCCCCTAAGTTTTCATTCTGAGACTGAAGCTTTTGTTGTGTTTGAATCACTGGACAGTGACCTAAGCCAGACCAGGGCCTGGGGTCATACTTCTGCCACTTCAGTAGAAACCCAGGCGTAGCTAACACAAATATAGAGGTGTTGCTGGTTTCACTTAACTAAAACCACAAACATATGTTCTCCAGATATTTTTATTCAAGATCAAAAAAGCATAACACAGTTGTTTCAATGAAAGAATGAGAACATTTTCAATGCTCACCTCATTTAGAAATATAAAATATATTTTCAAAATATAGCCTTCCCTTACATGGTACCTGGAGGGCCTGCTTCTAGAAGCTCGGAGCCGTTGATGCTCAAGTCCATGTGTGAAGCCACACCTAACGCACCCGTTAAACCCGTCCTCGTGATACTTGTATATGTGTGTTGTGGGTATGCATCTGGGGTCTGGGGTAGGGGTGGGGTGCGTGTTTCTGGGGCTTGAAGTTAGGGAGTGAGCACTATCCCTGAGCTTTTTTGTTCAAACTAGCCTTTTACCACTTGA
>NW_012269558.1:7298-9016 GCF_000151885.1 Dipodomys ordii
CACAGCGGGATGCACAGCGGGATGCACAGCGGGATGCACAGCGGGATGCACAGCGGGGTGCACAGGCGGGATGCACAGCGGGATGCACAGCGGGATGCACAGCGGGATGCACAGGCGGGATGCACAGCGGGATGCACAGCGGGCTGCACAGCGGGATGCACAGCGGGATGGGATGCACAGCGGGATGCACAGCGGGGTGCACAGGCGGGATGCACAGCGGGATGCACAGCGGGATGCACAGTGGGATGCACAGGCGGGATGCACAGTGGGATGCACAGGTGCGCACTCCTGGCACAGCCCCCCGAGGTGGCACACGCTTCCCCTTTGCTGAACGTCACCATCTGGCCTTTGTCCCTGCAGGCCTGGTGCCTGGCACATCTCTCTCCTCTGACGTGCATCAAATGCCTGAACATCCACTGAGCTTAAGTTCAGTGGTGCTGCCTCGGCTCCCAGGACTCCGAGCACAAATGGCTACCCTCCCATCCTGTTTACCTTCTCCACTGGATATGATCTGGGGCCTTGTCTTGTGCTTTTCTGTACCTGCCAGGAACAGAGACTGACAGCACTGCCAGTAAGCTAACTATGACATCTTACCTGTGCCACCTTTATGGCTGCCTGCTTTCTTATTATCTTTGTGTTTTCTGGGCACCACCATCCTGTAATCCTAGCCACTCAGGAAGCTGAGATCTGAGGATTGCAATTTGAAACCAGCCTGGGTAGGAAAATCCATGGCACTCTTTATCTTCAGTTAACTACCAGAAAGCCAGAAGAGGAGCCATGGAATGCCAGCCTTGAGCAAAAAAGCTAAAAGGCAGCATCATCTAGGACTTGAGTTCACTCTCTCTGCCCCTCTCTCTCTCTCTCTCTCACACACACATTATACATAATATATATATATATATATATAATCTGCTCTTACAGCAAGTAGCTGCAAATCATATATATTGTATACCATAAGCATGTATACATATATATTTATGTAATGTGCATACATATATTTCTGTGTGTAGTGTGCATATTATTTATGTAGAGGATTATGGAATAAAAAACCAGAAGTGACTTCATTTTGAATTTTGATATTTTTTGTTTTGTTTTGTTTTGTTTTTGGGTCCAGTCGTGGGGCCTGAACTCTGGGCCTGGGCACTGTCCTTCAGCTCTTCAGCTCAAGGCTAGCGCTCTACCACTTCAGCTACAGCACCACTTCCGGCTTTTTTCTTTTTGCATATGTGGTGCTGAGGAATCGAACCTAGGGCCTCATGCATGCAAGGCAAACGCTCTACCACTGAGCCACCTTCCCAGCCCCTTTGATATTTTTTATTAATTTTGTCAGTCATGGACTTGAACTCAGGGCCTGAGCACTGTCCCTGAGCTCCTCTGTTTAAGGCTAGCATTCTTCCACTTTGAGACACAGTGCCACTTCTGGTTTTCTGGTGGTTAATTTGAAATAAGAGACTCACAGACTTTCCTGTCCCAGCTGGCTTCAAAGTGCAATCCTCAGATCTCAGGCACCAGTGCCCTTAATTATTTTTTTTAACTCTTGTAGCTCATAGCTTTGCCTCTGTAGTGTTGTTTTTCCTTCTTTGAGTCTGTATTTCATTACATACAAAAAATAAAAAAGTTAGGGGCTGGGAAGGTGGCTCAGTGGTAGAGCACTTGCCTTACATGCATGAGGCCCTGGGTTTGATTCCTCAGCACCACATAAGCAAAAAGAAAAAAGC
>NW_012269559.1:0-412 GCF_000151885.1 Dipodomys ordii
GTTTATTGCAGCATTATTTACCATAGCTAAGATATGGAACCAACCCAGATGTTCCTCAGTAGATGAATGGATCAAGAAAATGAGGTGGGGGGAGTGAGGAGTTGGGGAGGCGGGGAGGAAAGGGATGGTAGGGGAATAACAAAGGAGGGGGTAACAATGCTTAATAGGAAATGGACTCATTACCTTGCTCATGTAACTGTATCCCCTCTGTCCAATATCTTTACAACAAAAAATATATTTTAAAAAACCAACATCAAGAAAGGTAAAACTTCTTGGGGTTCATTTTGTCCTCAAAGCATTTTTCAGAATTATTTTTTTCTAGATAGTTGTCATGATAGGGAAGCATAGGATGCTACTAGCATTCAGTGAGTAGAGGCTTGGCATTTTGGAAAACATCCTATGCGCAATGGTT
>NW_012269559.1:11374-17208 GCF_000151885.1 Dipodomys ordii
GATGGGAAGGGATGGGAAGGGGAAACAAAGGAGGAGGGCAACAATGCTTGATAAGAAATGTACTTATTACCTTGCCCATGTAATTGTAACCCCTCTGTAGGGGTTAAAACAATATAATTTGGTCCCTTTTAATCTTTTTGTATTTTATTTATTTTCATTTTTTTGCCAGTCTTTGGGCTTGAACTCAGGGCCTGGGCACTGTCCCTGGGCTGCTTTTTGCTCAAGGCTAGCACTCTACCACTTGAGCTTCAGTGCCATTTCCAGGTTTTTCTGTTTATGTGGTACTGAGGAATTGAACCTGGCTTCATGCATGTTAGGCAAGCACTCTACCACTAAGCCACATTCCCAACCTCCTTTTGATCTTATAAAAGGATACAAACAGAGGAGATAGAAGTCATGGATATCTCATAGGGCATGACAAGGACAGTGGACAAGTTTCAGCATTTTTTCCCCTATAGCTAGCCTGCCTTAATACAATTCACAATTAATACTCAGCAAGCCTAGAATCCTAGCTACTCAGAAAGCTGAGTTATGAAGATCAAGGTTAGAAGCCAGATCAAGAAGAAAAGTCTCTGAGACTCTTATCTCCAATTAAACAGCAAAAAGTCAGAAATGGAGATGTGGTTCAAGTAGTAGAGCACCAGACTTGAGCAAAAAAGCAAAGCATGCTAAAGAGCTCCCAAGTTCAAGCTCTAGTATCAGCACACACCCACACACAAACAAATAATAATGCTCATCAAAGACAGCCCTATTCTGGAATCCTTTGAAGCTGCTATAGAGATTTTTTAAGAGGGTATATAGGTCCATTACTCTTCAAATGTTTGGTGAACAAACCAGCAACCTTGAGGATATGAGACTTTATACAGTTTCTGAAGTACTTTTGCAATCACTAGTTCATATAGTCCTCAGAATTGCTGATAATTATTAGATCTTTTAGTTTGGTCATTTCTTTGCTCCACTGTAGGTGCCACAAGGCTAATAAAAACAAAAAACAAAACAAAAAAAACTATGTGTCATCAGAATTTTTAATTGAAGATATTACATTTGTTTAGAAGAGGAACACAAAGGCACATTTCCTATGTGCATCTGATAATAAAAGGAATATTTCTTAAAATGAGCTCTAAGAAATGCATACTGTTAGGAAAATGGAGGAGAATGGAAAAGGAATAGGCCAGACTCAATCATCAACAGGCCAGGACTGTTTATTGAGGAACAACGAGAGGCACAGACCTTCCCATGGGGAGGTTGTGCAAGGAAGCTGGGACAGGATCTGGGTTTTTATAGGAGATCAGAACAAGGAGGTAAAGGTTAATGAAAAAGCCCCTAAGTCAAGGAAGGTGAGGGCCTTTCAGTTGGGCCTAAGTGTCTGTATAGGTCTGAGACAATAGGGTGAGGGTCAATCCTTCATCCCTCTTTAGATACATAAAATGATAGGGCCAAGAGGGGAGAGGCAAGTCCTTCATATAGGATCTTTGGATACATAAAAAGAATTGGGTTGAGAGGAGAGTAGAATGGAGTTATAAGAACAAAGCAGATTCCCATCATTTTGAGCCCTGAAGGAATATAAAAGGTAGAGGGACATTGTGGTCTTTTCTGGCTACTTCCTACTGGCATGAGGGTGTTGAGGAGTCACTGGGGCTGGGGTCTTCAGGTCCAGGTCTGTGCTGGGTCCAGGGCAGTATTAGTGAAGCCTCTGTTGCCTGCAGTAATAGGATGGCCTTCACTTGTTCCCAGGTCTTGAGTGAGGGCTATTATCCTGTTAGAGAGAAACTTGAAAATGCTGAGATCAGTTAAAAGGCTGACAAGGTGGCAGGACAAGTTGATATGAGTGACACAGGAAAACACACCCTGGGCACAAGCCAGAAAAGTTCCATTTGGATCATGAGCCCATAACCAGTGAGAAGCTAGGGCTGGATTGGAGTAGTTAAGTGCCTAGTGAGATACCTTGATCATTTCCTATAAATAGCAGGTAACAAAGACAAGAATGTAAATTCCTGTTCAGTTAGAAGTTAGACAGATGTGGATATTAGATGGAAAATCTTCTCAACTTATTTCTATTGACTTCCCAGCTCTGGTTAATTTTGAAAGGACAGGCACAAAGTGGATGATGTGGCATCATCTCCTCATACTTTTTTCCATCTTGTCCTGGGGGTCTAGGTGTTTGTGGCTGGGATATGGGCTTTGAACTCAAGACCTGGGCACTCTCCCTGAGCACTTCTGCTAGGCTAGCACCCTACCACTTTGAGTCACAGGACCACTTTTAGCATTTGGCTGGTTAATTTTTGAGCCATGCTTCCAGCCTGGCTCTTTGCTGGTTAGTTGGGAGAGAGAGAGAGAGTCTCAGAGGGATTTTTCTGCCTGGGCTGGCTTTGAATTGCAATCTTTGCCACAAAAACTCTTTATTATTTCCAATTAAAGCAACAAGGAGATCAATCGGAACAAGTAGAGCTTACCTGCACCCTGTCAAGAATTGATCAACAAATACTTGCCAGAACTCTTTGCCACAAAAACCCTTTATTATTTCCAATTAAAGCAACAAGGAGATCAATTGGAACAAGTAGAGCTTACCTGCACCCTGTCAAGAATTGATCAACAAATACTTGCCAGAACTCTGCAATGACAAAACTCAATAGATGGGATAAGAGTTTTAGCATAGATACAGTATAGCGTGGTTGCCTGGAAAACCTGATAACCAAAGTTCACAAGAGTCTCTCCTGGCCTACACATGTTTAAATAGCATAACAACATAGCCACTTTCTCAGGTCAGGCCGGGTAAGGTTTACAGAGAGTGTCCCACAAGAGTGTTAGTTTTTGTAAATCTAAAGCAGTCTTTTACCAAGAATCAGCTGCATGTGATGGAGTCAGGCAGGAGTCCAGTCTACCATGGTGGAGGTAGGATGGTCCAGGCAGGATCTGGGCTAGACTGCATCCCTCGGATGAATTGTCAATTCTCCTGCATAGTTGCTTACAAATTTATACACAGACTGGATAAAGACACTTGACTTTAGATGGATATGAAGAATGACATTGGTTTTACATCAGTATTTAAATCACAGCTAACTCAATTACATACCAACTTTACTCATAAGCTCTATCTTTTTTTTTCTTTTAAGGCATACTCATACCATCTGCTACATACTCGAACTTTCTGTGGACAGAAACAAATATGTGGAACAAACATTTTAAGACAATTCTTATCTCCTTACTGGTGTTTTTCATCACAGCTGGCTAGGAACTGAGCTGGGTCTCATTTCACAGTTTTTAAGTATTACAATGAGATTATGTTGAACAGGTTTACACACACACAGAGACATACACACTTAAACAAAAGTTTTAAGGCATGCTTAAGTCTAAAAAAAAATGAAAATTGGCCGTAAGTTTTTTGGAATTCCAGTGGCAAAGTGATATTGTTTTGCCCAGTATGATAAAACCACATGGTCAGTGTTGGAAAAGTAGGCAATACCAAACAAAATGCAAGGCAAATTTTGAAAAACAGAATTTCTACCCTTAAACAAACATTTATAACAAGAGCAGAAAACCTTTAAATCAATTTTGGTGATGAAGCAGATTAGTATGTGAATTGAATATTTTAACCCCTACAAGAGTGAAAAGGACTAAGCGTGGTGGAAGAGTGGGGGTTGTAGAAAGGCCCACCATGTGGCCTTTGTCTCTTCCTAGGTGTCAGCTTTCAGGGTCTGTAGAGAGAATTGGGGGAGGGGTGGCTGAACAGGAAGAGGTAGCACTTTTAATCTGAAGACATTTAAAGGGAGGATGTGGTATAATGAAGGTACTGAAAAGTGAATGTTTTAGTAATTGGATAGAGAGAGTTATTGGAAGAGGTGAGAGGGAGGGATTTTTCTTCTGCAGTCTCTTAAAGGAGAAATTAAGAATCCAGATTTTGAAGTGAGTGGACTCAGGAAAGAGAAAAGGGTTGGATTATTGTCTGCATCCCAAAGAGAAAAAGGACTAGTTTGTTTTTATTATGGGATTTTTGGGTGGTAAAGGGAGAAAGCTGTAAAAGAGAGAAGCTGGCCTCAGTGTGTTTGCCAGTCAGCCACTGTCAGTGACAGATTAAAGAAAGAGCTAGAGCAGAGGCCCATTTATTTAGGGTCTGGAAGGGAAGAAGGTATATTAGTCATAGGAGGGGGTTGAGAAATGTATACGATTGGAGGGGTTTGTTTAGAGTGATTTTTAGCAGGACTGTTAGCTTGTTTTACCTTTGGAGGCCTATGCCCACCTCCATCTTGTGTCAGCTACACAGGCAGGCAGACAGGCAGAGAGGCAGGCATGGGGACAGGGGTCAGCAGAAGGAGTTTGTTTGAAGCACACAGTTTTAGCCTAGAGAATCTGGACCAATGCAAATAGCAAAAGTGTAGTTAGCACATGTATAGTGTATAACGTGTACACCGTTATATGTTATAGACTGTGATAGACAATTTGCTCCAGCAAAGTTAGAATGAACTTGTGACTTTAAATGAGCATCATTATTCCATAATACTGTAAATTTGGGAAATTATGTAATCACTTAATCACAATAAAAAAAAGAACCTCTGGGAAGGTAGGGAGGGAAGGGATGGTAGGGGGAAAACAATGGAGGGGGTAACAATGTTCAATAGGAAGTATACTCATTACCTCACTCATGTAACTGTAACCCTCTGTATAGCATCTTTTCAATAAAAAAAAGAAATGTACTCATTATCTTGCCCATGTAATTGTAACCCCTCTGTACAGTATTTTCACAATAAAAAATAAATTTAAAAAAGTATAGTTAGAAGAACAAGGAAGGAGAAAAGGATCTTTGGTGCTGGAGGTCATCAAAGAAGAGACAGAGAGAAGAAAGGGAGGGGGAAAGAAAAGGGTGTGAGAGACAGATTAAGCTGCTACAGGATAAGAAGTTACTTTGTTAAGAGATAGTTGGGAGGCTCATGGCAGAGAAGGGCTTGGTGAGCAAGGCAGGAGGGGGGTGGGGGGACCCTCTGGAGTGGAGGACAGAGAAGGACTTGGTGGACAGAACAGGACAAGCAGAGGGAGGGTTTTCTGGAGCAGAGGTTGAAGAGGGCTTAGGTTTAGGGGACCTTGTTCTCCTCACCATTTCGTTGGAGAATTGTTTGAATCAGTAAGAGTAAAACCTAAGGTTCTGAATTTTGGCCAGTGGTGGCCATGGTAATGAGACCAGATTTTGGTAGACAAACAAGTCAGGTTTTAAATTCAGCCCAGAGTCTTAAGATTAGACAACAGGCATGCCAATGGGGTGTCTCTGGGAGACAATTTGGAAAATTTGGTAGGACTATAGAGCCTGTCCTACTGCTCCAGGCATCCCCAGTGCTTTGGGAAGGTGGACAGACGGATCCCAATAATTAGGAGAAGGTGTCCACAAAGGTCCTAATTAAAGGGTGTCAGGGGGTCAGGAAGGGAAAGACTCCTGGAGCCTTTGGGAACCTGACAGACAGGAAGGAAGGGAGGGACTCCTAGAGTCCCGGGATCTGTGTTGGGGCGCCTCTGCCATAGACAGGGCTGGTTACCTTGTCCTGAAGGTTTTTAGGTGGTGGGTGGAGTTGGTGAGCCTTCTGCCTGGAGATCAGAGTCTTGGGACAGGGTAAAGGAGAGAGAATATAGCTGGGCACCGGTGGCTCATGCCTGCAATCCTAGCTACTCAGGAGTCTGAGATCTGAGGATCATGGTTCAAAGCCAGACCAGGCAGGAAAGTCATGAGACTCTTATCTCCAATAAAACCATTTAAAAACCGGAAGTGGTGCTGTGGCTCAAGTGGTAGAGCGCTTGCCTTGAGCTGAAGAGCTGAGGGACAGCGCCCAAGCCCAGAGTTCAAGCCCCAC
>NW_012269560.1:0-3049 GCF_000151885.1 Dipodomys ordii
CAAGGCGAGCACTCTACCACTTGAGCTACAGCGCCACTTCCGGTTTTCTGGTGGTTTATTGGAGATAGGAGTCTCACGGTCTCTCCCGCCCGGGCTGGCTTTGAACCGCGATCCTCAGATCTCAGCCTCCTGAGTAGCTAGGATTACAGGTGTGAGCCACCAGCGCCCGGCTTCTAGAATATTCTTGAACTGAGCCACCTACTGCTCCCACGCTCCTGTGCGTCACATCCCCTTTTGCTGGAGCCCCACCCAGCCCTGAGCCGTCCTGTCACTCCAGTCACACCCTGCACACTTGTTCCTAGCCTGTCTATGCATATTAATAACGGTACTGAAATGTAATTCAAGGTTCCAGTTCTGTGTAACATGTGCCACGCATGCTGCAGGGGCTGAATTGCCACCACATTAAACAGCATCCTTCTAGCATGTTCTAGAGTTTCGGTAAACGTCTAATAAGTGGCTGGAAGGTGAATACTTGTATCAAACCTTACGGGCCTGCAGCCGCTCAGAGTGTGAAAGGAGCTGCAGAGAATATGTAGATGAGTGGACACAGCTATGTGTCAATAAAACTTTATTTACAAAACACACACACAGGGGCTGGGAAGGTGGCTCAGTGGTAGAGAGCTTGCCTTGCATGCCTGAGGCCCTGGGTTGGATTCCTCAGCACCACATAAGCAAAAAGAAAAAACCGGAAGTGGCGCTGTGGCTCAAGTGGTAGAGCGCTAGCCTTGAGCTGAAGAGCTGAGGGACAGCGCCCAGGCCCAGAGTCCAGGCCCCACGACTGGACCCCCCAAAACACACACACACACACACGAGAGGAGGGCCAGAATGGAGCTGTGGGATCTTTGCCAAGGTCTGTGCCAGGCCAGCAGCCGATCGAACGAGGATGGAAATGTCCTCTGTGCACGCCAGCAGTCACAGGCCCTTGGCGCCTGATGAGCTTGGAACTGGGGTGGGTGGCACTTGGGAACGGAGGTACCTGGTGGTACCTGGATTTGAACTTGGGGCCTGACACTTGCTCAGCTGATGCTCTAACCACTTGAGCCATGGCTCTGGTCTGATATCATTTTTGCTGGCTAATCAGGAGTGGAATCCCACAGACATTGTTTTTGGGGGGCAGAGGTTGGATTGGCCCCAAACTGTGATCCTCCAGATTTCAGCCTCCTTGAGCTGCCAGCATGACAGGTGTGAGCCACAGGCACCCAGTGAAATGAACTTATTCCATGCTATCCAGTTTGAAGCAATTTAAACTGAAACTGGCACATGTGGATGGGCTTTAGTACCGGATGGCATAAATCTAGAGTGTTCTAGAATATGGAAGTCAGCTACTGTGTTGGATAGCACAGATCTCAGCTGTTTCTAGAGTGGATGTTGGACATTACAGATCTAGAATGCTCTAGAAAGGAAAGCTGGTGCGGTGGGGGACAGTGCCAATCTAGAATGTTCTAGACTGGAGGCCAGGACCATTTTGATCCATAGAGATCTGAAATATTCCAGACTGGGTCAAGCCAGCCACCATATAGAACAGCATGAAAGAAGATTCTGGAGTCTAGGGACAGGAGACAAGCCTAATGGAGCGGGTATCTAGGCTGTGGGTCATTGGTTACCTAAACGGCTACGCGTGATGCTGGGAATGACGGGAGACCCACCAGGGAGTGTGACATAGCAGCTGTCCAGAGTCTGGGTCGGCAAGCGCTAAACTCACCGAAAATCACACTACTCCTCAAGCCAGCAACCATGTCCACTCTTTGCCCAAGAGGCTAGGAGGCCAGGAGACATTTTTGTTTCCTTTGTCTGTTGTGGGGCTCGAACTCAGGGCCTGGGTGCCGTTCCTCAGCTCTTCAGCTCAAGGTGGGTGCTCGACCCACCTGAGCCACAGCGCCACTTTGGGTTTTCTGGTGGTTTCTTGGAGATCAGAGTCTCATGAGGATTTTCCTGGCTTTGAACCTAGGATCTCAGCCTCCTAAGTGGCTCGGGTTACAGGCCTGAGCCACCGGCGCCAGGCAGCCAGGAAACTTAGTGTCAGGTCATTGTAGGAGCCGAGGTGGGCTTGAAGGTGGAGCTGGAGAGGAGCTCGGTCGGTCTGGGTGCCAGACGGTCTGGGTGCCAGACGCGCTGGGTTCAAGTTTAGCTGGGGGAGGAGGAAGGTGGCGGGGGAGCCTGAGCAGCCTAAGATGGGGCGGCCCTATTTCCCCACCCTCCCTGTCATCCCCTGGAGTTCTCTCAAGGCATGGTGTTATAAATCCAGGATTCAGAGGCTGTCTTGGGACTTGCCCAGCGGAGATTCTTCCTGCAGTCCTTGATCCCTGCAAGTGCCTCAGTTTCCCCTTCTGTCACACACGGATTACACATAGAGAAGACACACCCACAGGCTGGGAGCAGAGCTGGCCTGGGTCCCAGCCTCCTGAGGGGTGTCTCCCCAGACCCCAGAACTTCAGACCACGGGGTTGGAGGAATGGGGAGGGGGTCCTCACTGGACCCCAGCGCTGACAGCGGAACAAGGGTGGCCTTTCTGCTGACCTTCCCGCGTCCCTTCTTTCTAACTCTCCCAACAATGAAAGAAAATGGGAACCAATGCTCCCATCTCATAATGCTGTTTGGAGATTAAATGGGTCCATGGTGAAAAGTTGCTTCCCCCTCCCCACCAAACTCCTACTCCTACTTCAAAGCCCTCTGAAGAGGTTCCCTCTTCCTTGCAGAGCCAGGATAAAGCGTGCTGCTTCTCTGTCCTGGACTCCCGTCCCTGATCCTTCTCTGTACCCCAACTTGTGACATCACAGGAGAAGTGCTTGTCTGGCACTGTCCCCCCCTCTTCTTCACCAGATTAGCAGACTTCTTCTGGGAGGGGGGCGGAGGGGGAGAGAGGAGGTGCGGAAATTACTACGCAGCCTGGGATGCACCAGAAATGTTAAATAAATGCGAAGAGGAAGGAAGGGGTGCAGCAGCCCCGGGCAGCCCCGGGAGGAGGGAGGTGGATGGGCCAGAGGCCTGGCTGGGGCAGATGGAGAGGAGCCGGAAGGAGGTGGGTAGAATCAGATGGGCCGGCAGGGGT
>NW_012269560.1:6356-6582 GCF_000151885.1 Dipodomys ordii
GCCCCCGCCCGCCGGGGCCCCCGCCCCATCCATGCCCCGCCGCAGAGCAGGAAAAATCCTGGAGGCCCGGGACGCGGCTGAGGGGGCGTCTCCGCCCACAGGGGACCGGAAGCTGTTCGTGGGGATGCTGAATAAACAGCAGTCGGAGGAGGACGTGCTGCGGCTGTTCCAGCCCTTCGGGGTCATCGACGAGTGCACCGTGCTCCGGGGGCCCGACGGCAGCAGC
>NW_012269561.1:0-1491 GCF_000151885.1 Dipodomys ordii
CCTGGGTTCGATTCCTCAGCACCACATAAGCAGAAAAAGCCAGAAGTGGTGCTGTGGCTCAAGTGGTAGAGTGCTAGCCTTGAGCTGAAGAGCTAAGGGACAGCCTCCAGACCTAGAGTTCAAGCCCAGGACTGGCAAAAAAAATTTAAAAAAATCTTTAATATTTTTATCAAATAGATCACTAAACAAATCAATAATGAAAGTATCTATGTCCCAATTTTTAAGTTGGCAAAGGCCAACTTTTTATAAAAGAAGCAAAAGTGTTAGATAAATTGTGTGAAGAACTTGTTCGTCAAGAATAAAAATAAAAGACAATTAAAAATATGCAGTGGTTTAATTTTATCAAATTACAAAATAATTTTGTTTCAAAATTTTTAAACATTGTTGCTATGGCTATAGGAGGAGTGATTAGGTCTATGTATAAATTGATTTCATTTCAGGAGAAAAATATGCTAAGTAATGTATAACAAATGTAAACTATGTCATGTCCTTTAAGCTAGAGAAAATATGAACAGTAAGTAGATTTTTATATGAAAAATGTGTACATATTTGATCATATAATAAAAGCAAAAAGACTAATGTTCAATAACTTGAAAATTACAAGACAATTGACTATTATAAAATTACAAGTCATTTTCAAATAACTCTAAAATATTTCTATGAAAAGCCTTTCTAACTATAATTTTTGAAGTTATAATTATAACAGAAGTTGAAAAATATTAATAAAACTACTCAAACTATCTTAAAACAAAAAAAAACCAAGCCAGTGGCTCACACCTATAATCCTACTCAGGAAGCTGATATCTGAGTGTAATGGTTTGAAGCCAGTCCAGTTATCTCCAACAAACTATCAACCACTGAATTGTGGCTCAAGTGGTAGAGCACTAGCATTGAGCAAAAAGAAGCTCAGGGTTCAATGCCCAGGCCTTGAGTTCAAGCCCTTGGACCAGCACATTAATTAATTAATTATAAAAATAGCTATGTACCTGTGGCTCATGTCTGTCATTCTAGATACTTACCAGGCTGATTATTTGAGGATCATTGTTTAAAGCCATCCTGGGCAGGAAAGTTCATAGACTCTTACCTCCATTGAACTAAAAAGCCAGAAATGGCTCAAGTGGTAAAGTGGTATCCTTGAGCAAAAAAGATTAGAGTCAGTTTCCAGGCACTAAGTACAAGCCCCAGGACCGGGGAGGGGGGGCTGGTAAAAGAATAAAATTGTGAATGGCAAAAAGGGCAAAAAGCATATGCAAAGTGAAGGGAAATATGTGCACCTATATAACAAATGGCTACCACCATAGTATATAAAGATCTCTTAGAAAAGAAGAAATGAGTCTTAAAACAAAAAACAAAAACATGGACCAAAGCATAGATGGAAGCTCGTTTAAAAAAATAACAAAACAGGGGCTGGGAAGGTGGCTCAGTGGTAGAGCGCTTGCCTTGCATGCCTGAGGCCCTGGGTTCGATTCCTCAGCACCACATAAGCAAAAA
>NW_012269561.1:3861-6294 GCF_000151885.1 Dipodomys ordii
TGTTGCAATGGGTCCACCTGTATCCCTATTTAAATGATTTGTTTTTTCCCTTCCCCTCCACAAATTATACCAACATCAAATAGTGAATGCAGGGGTTATACCGTGGGGGAAGCAAATATTATTTTGATATAGTTTCTCTCTCTCTCTTTTTTTTTTGGTGCCAGTACTGGGCCTTGAACGCAGGGCCTAAGCACTATCTGTGCTTTTTTCTCTCTCTCACAAGACTAGCCCCCCACGTTGAGCCACAGCTTCACTTTTGGCTTTTTGAGGGGGTACTTAATGAGTCTTGTAGGTTTTCCTTCCTGGGCTGGCTTTGAACAGTGATCCTCAGATCTCAGCTTCCCAGGTAGCAAGGATTACAGAAATGAGCAATCTGTGCCCAGCTGATACAATTTGTTTTTATATGTCTGCTTTATGTAAAAGCTTTGATTTGAAGGCAAATCTGATTCTAGGCAAATCTGATTCTAGGTGTTCTTTAGGGTTTGCCAGTAGATGGCACTTGCGTGTAAGATAAAATGCTATGTTCAATTGTAGAGATTCTAGATTTGAATTGCCCAAAGAGAAGATGCATAAAGAAGAGATAATGTGAGTCTGCTTTGTTCACTAAGGGGCAGACTGGTGAAATATTAAGCAGAAAAGAGTGAGGGCTACTTCTTGGGCATTCTAAACGCAGTAAATTGCTACCAGTGGGAGAAATCAAAGGAAGCTCATGGGATGGCTATCTTCCCTGCCTGGAGCTAGAACATTTTGTCAGAATTCTGATTCCCAGACTGTGACTTTGGGCAGGTTTTTTTTTTTTTTAAGTATTTCAAAATCTCACGGTCCTAATCTGTAAAATAGGTAACCAATGTAAGTGTGTCTAAGTCCATTGCTGGTTTTAACAAGCACTTCATAAATCCTGGTATTTTCTATTTCAATCAGTATATCGAATATGTATTTGAGTATATGTAGACATCCAAAATATGGTATTGTTTTCTTGATGAAATATAGAATAGAGGATTATAAGAAAAAGATGTGCTTTGTGGAAATCCATGCATGATTGGAACCGATTGCTTATAATTACGATTAATGTAGCTTTTGTGTATGAATAAGCAGCATGCAAATAAAATATATCCTTTTAAAGCTCATAAATAAACTTTTCAAATTCCAACATAGAGAATCAATATTATTGTGTTTTTTATTATGTATGGGAAAACTATAAAAAAACTTTCTGGGGTCGTTCTCACTTCCTAATATATAAAAATGCTGCAGGGTGGAGATAAGGTGTGTGTGTGTGTGTGTGTGTGTGTGTGTGCAGGATGGAGATAAGGGGTGTGTGTGTGTGTGTGTGTGTGTGTATGTGTGTGTTGATAAGTAAAAATCACAGGACTTTTCTGCTGACCAGTTTTTTTTGTGTGTGCTTTTTGTGTGTGTGTGTGTGTGTATTTTTTGGGTCTGGTCGTGGGGCCTGAACTCTGGGCCTGGGCACTGTCCCTCAGCTCTTCAGCTCAAAGCTAGCACTCTACCACTTGAGCTACAGCACCTCTTCCGGCTTTTTTTTTTCTTTTTGCTTATATGGTGCTGAGGAATTGAAGGGCCTCATGCATGCAAGGCAAGCATTCTACCACTGAGCCACCTTCCAAGCCCTTGTTTTGTTTTTTTAACAAGCAGTTATTTCACTTACTTTAAGCCTTGTCAGTAAGCCCACGCCCACCTTACATTCAGGCAGTACATTAAAATCATCTGACAAGCTTTATGAAATACTGATGTTGGGCCTCAGTGAGGACATCTGATTTAATGGGGTTGAAGCTAGGACTTGGCTTCAGAATGCTCTTTGATACTTCTCTAGATAATTTTTCATGACGACAGATTTGAAATGATGACTAGGCTTTCAATTCTTTCTACACTCCATTGTGCTTCTTGTAGTCACTTACATAAGCACAAAATTTGCGTAAGAGTTAATAATTAAGCTAGATTTTACTTATTAAACCTAACAGGATTGCTTAAGCAAATGCCTTCTAAAGACCACCCTAGTAGAAAAGTCTACAGTCTACACAATTTGTTCCATAGCCAGAAGAGCCTGTGTCATTAGTCACTCCCTAACTACCTGAAGATAAAACTCAGTGGTAGAGCATTTGACTAGCATGCACAGAGATCCTGGACTTAATCCCTAACACTGCTCTCCTGAAAGTCACTCCCTAACTTGTTTAATGAGCTTTAATTTTACATATTGTATAAAACAATATATAATTGTATATATTTTATATAATGATAGTTATGTATATTACTCTATTATATATTTAGATATAATAATTATTTATAATAAATTCTATATAAGATACTATAAATTCTATGTAGTACACTATAAATTATATAATACTTTATACTTAATTAAATAAATTGTACATGATATATGAATTATATAATATAATAAATTATATATAATATAATATA
>NW_012269562.1:0-618 GCF_000151885.1 Dipodomys ordii
AAGCCAGCCTGGGCAGCAAAGTCCTTAAGACTCTTATCCAATAAAAACCCACTAGAAAACCGGAAGTGGCGCTGTGGCTCAAGCGGTAGAGCACTCGCCTCGAGCTGCAGAGCTGAGGGACAGCGCCCAGGCCCAGAGCGCAAGCCCCACAACCAACCAAAAAAAAAAAAAAGAACAAGGCTGGTCACAAAGGAAAACAAGAAAGCAGAGCCTGGGGCCGGGTCCCTCACCTCATTCCCTCCTCGCCCCTCCCACACCTAGGGAGGGACGAGCCTGGACCCCACTAGTTAGGGAGAGGGTGTTGGGAGGGGAAACTGAGGCAGGCCTGGGGTCATGTGAGTTAAGGAGATGAGGGGATAGCCAGGCTGAGCACAGCAGGGGGCACAGTGGATGAGGAGGTGTGTGTGTGTGTGTGCACGCGAGTGTGCATATGCATGTAGACGCATGTGCCAATACTGGGGCTTGAACTCAGGGCTCAGGGCCTAGTCTCTTCCTGAGTTTTTCAGTCATGGAGCTTGAACTCGGGGCCTGGGCACTGTCCCTCAGCTCTTCAGCTCAAGGCTAGCGCTCTACCACTTGAGCCACAGCACCACTTCTGGCTTTTTTCTTTTTGCTTAT
>NW_012269562.1:3078-3547 GCF_000151885.1 Dipodomys ordii
AGCACCACATAAGCAAAAAGAAAAAAAGCTGGAAGTGGTGCTGTGGCTCAAGTGGTAGAGCGCTAGCCTTGAGCTGAAGAGCTGAGGGACAGTGTTCAGGCCCCATGACCAGACCCAAAAAACAAACAAAAACAAAAAACAAAAAAAATCTCATGGATTTTCCTGGTCAGGCTGGCTTTGAACCCTGATCCTCAGATCTCAGCCCCGAGTAGCTAGAATTATAGTTATGAGCCACCAAAGTCTGGCTTTTTTGGAAAGTGCGCGCCTGTGCGCCGCGCCAATAACGCTGCTTGGACGCAGGGCCTGGGACTCCCCTTTGGCTTCCTCACCAAGTCAACCACTTGAGCCACACATCCACTTGTGGCTTGTGGTTGGGTCATTAGAGATCTGAGTCTCAAAATCCGTCGCAGTCCCTGGAGGATTATGGGCGTGAGCCAGCAGCAATGGCTTTGGCCTGGAACATTTTTTT
>NW_012269563.1:0-2093 GCF_000151885.1 Dipodomys ordii
CCCCCCCCAAAAAAAGAAATGTACTCAAGAGTAAATCCAGCTTATTCCAGCTTATTATAATACCCTAGGTCCTGAGCATTTTAAGTGAAACTAATTCCAACCCATCCACCTCGGTTCAATAACATTCTAACACCATATGGTTAACTCCAACTGCTTATCTACCCAAATCATGCTTTTGGGTCTCAATTCCCCCCCCCCCATCCACTCCTGGACCATGATTCTCCCACATATGCTTCCCTGTATAGCGGGAATGACAGGTATGCTCCACCACACTTAGCTTCTCCTTAATCTTTTCTGCCCAGGCTTGCTTCAAACTGTGATGTACCATGTACATCACTGCATCTAGCTATTGGTTAAGTTCTACAAACTTTTTTTACCCAGGCTAGTCTCAAACCACAATTCTCTCAATGTCAGCCTTCCAAGTAGCTAGGATAACAGGCATGAAGCACCAGCACCTGGCATTATATTGCTATCTTAACATATAATGATGATTGTCATATCTTTATTTTTCAGTAGTACTTATAGCCTCCAGATCTATCATTTGTATATATCATAATTTAATATTTGGAAAACTGAATATTGAAAAAATGAAATCATTTACCAAATATATTTGGTACCTTCTCTAGGATTTTATTTTCATGTAATTAAAATTGTTTTCATACTACTATGGAGTTTTATCTGATGATGGCTCACACAGGGATTGGCCAACTGTGGGTAATCTAAATAAAGTGTGATCATAAACTATAGACTTCTTTTTTTTGCCAGTCCTGGAGCTTGAACTTAGGGCCTGGGCACTGTCCTTGAGCCTGTCTGTGCTCAAAGTTAGCACTCTACCACTTGAACCACAGCACCACTTTTCGGCTTTTTCTGTTTATGTGGTATTGAGGAATCAAACCCAGGGCTTCATGCATTCTAGGCAAGCACTCTAGAGTTTCATTCTTCAGTACCACATAAACAGAAAAGGCCAAAAGTGGTGCTGTGGCTCAAGTGGTCGAGTGCTAGCCTTGAGCAAATGAAGCTCAGGGACAGTGCCCAGGCCTAGGACTGGCAAAACAAACAAACAAATAACAACAAAAAAAACCCTCCAAAGAACCACAAAATGTAATTTTTTTTGTTGTTGTTGGCGGTTGTGGGGTTTGAACTCTGGGCTTGGGCGCTGTCCCTGTGCTCTTCAGCTCAAGGCAATCACTCTACCACTTGAGCCACAGCACCACTTCCAGTAAGAATCTCATGACTTTCCTGTCCAAGCTGGCTTTGAACCATGATCCTCAGATCTCAGCTTCTGAGTAGCTAGGGGAGAGCCACCGGTGTCCAGCTAAAAATGAAATTCTTATGAGCAAGCTCTTTGAAGCTGCTACTCCAGTAACAAGAATTTAAAACCTAAAGCTAAGCTACATTATTCAGATGATTAAAAAGCAAGGCTATAGTCAGGCTCATACCTGTAATCTTAGCTAAGGAGAGAGGCTGAGATGTAGTTCAAAGACAGCTTGGGCAGGAAAGACTTAGTCTACAGCTTCTCATTCTCAGGTAATGTTCTAGTTATACTCACTCACTGCTTTACCATACTAGGGTTTTAAAAACTGAGCAAAATAAGTTATATTTAAATTATATAATTCTCAATGACATTTATTAAAAGAGTAGCTGCCTTTTGGAGAAGATTAGAAAGAACGGTTATAAAACCTCTGCACATGTTCTGTACAGTTGTATTTTGCAGATGTTTTCAATGTGTGGTTGGTTGAAACGGACTCTATGGATACAGGGACTGAAGGTACATGTAAACTAAATAGACATCTTATTTATTTATTTTTAATGCTAGTCATGGGGCTTGAACTTGGGGTCTAGGAGTTGTTCCTGAGTTTTTTTGCTCAAGGCATGTGCTACCACTTGAGCCACAGCTTCACTTCCAGCTTTCTGGTGATAATTGGAGACACATGGACTTTCTTTCCCAGGCTGACTTCAAACTGTAATTCTCACATCTTAGCCTCCTGAGTGGCTAGAATTACAAGCATGAGCCACTGGTGCCTAGCTCAATAGTCATCTTTAATAGAGAACTTTTGGTGAGCCAGACAAAGCATTCTTTTTTTTTTTTTTTT
>NW_012269563.1:14286-16265 GCF_000151885.1 Dipodomys ordii
ATTCCTCAGCACCACATAAGCAGAAAAAGCTGGAAGTGGTGCTGTGGCTCAAGTGGTAGAGTGCTAGCCTTGAGCTGAAGAGCTGAGGGACAATGCCTAGGCACAGAGTCCAAAAAAAAAAAAAAAGATATGGGCCACAGCAAGTCATCTAAATACTTGCCCAAGCCTGCAGAATACACTTCTAAGATGCCTCACTGTCACACCAGTTGTCAGGACTCCTGTTCTTGTCCTGGAAACCCTGTACAGGGACTATTCGGGGTCTTTGCAGCAAAGCACCTGGCTTCCCCTAAAGCAGTGGTTCTTCACCGAGGACATCTGACAATGTCTGAGACATTTTTGGCTGTCACAACTGAAGATGCTCTTAAGCATCCTACCATGCACAGAACAGTTCCAGACAACAAAAAATGCTCTGGCCCCAAATGCCATTCTTCTCAAGGGCGAGACACTCTTGTCTAGAGAAAGTGATCTAGGCAAACCACGGCAGAAGGCACAATGTCTCTACTACCTGCCCTCTGAAGTCCTACTCCACCATTTCTGCCTCATTTTGTTCTTTAGGAAGTGAGTCACAAAGTACAGGATTCATTGGAGGGAAGGAAACTGAGCTCCACTTCCCAATGGAAGGAGTAGATTAACCATCTTTTGAAACCATTGAACTTAGCATCCTGGTTCTTTTACATATATGGTCCCCAACTTGGGATGCTTTAGTAACTTTCCCATGGTTTCACTTTCCAGTGGTGCTAATAAGCCTTCTATAAATATCATACTTCAAATTTAGAACCGTGATCTTTTCCCCCAGACTAGCAAGAAGAGGCACAAGCCTTTCTCACTACTAGCAACAGCAGCTGGTCTCAGCTCTCAGTCATGTGATCACAAGGATAACCCATGCTCTAAGTGTGGCACATCCCTAAAGTATGCCTTGAGTAGGTTAGGTGGATTAAATGCACTTTGATTTAAGACTATTTTCAGTTCATATGGGATTTATTAGGATAGAACCCCAATGAAAGTTGATGAATACCTGTCCTGGTATCTCAGTATCTCACTTACTTAGGGGAATAAATAATCTTTTTATTGCTCTAGAAAAAGCACTGAAATTCTATTTAGCAAAGCTACTTTTGCATCCTAGAAAATGACTTCCATATGCACTATTTTTTCCCCATATACCTTATTTTGATGATTTGGTCTTGCTTTTTTGGTCCAGTCGTGGGGCCTGAACTCTGGGCCTGGGCGCTGTCCCTCAGCTCTTCAGTTCAAGGCTAGTGCTCTACCACTTGAGCCACAGCACTACTTCTGGCTTTTTCTGCTTATGTGGTGCTAAGGAACCGAACCCAAGGCCTATGCATGCAAGGCAAACGCTCTACCACTAAGCCACCTTCCCAGCCCCGGTCTTGAAATTTTTTATTAAGCAAAAATCATCCACAGCATACTCCCGAGAAGAGTAAATAAACCAGTGTTTGAGGGGCAAGTTCTAGTTATGGTTTTGGCACTTCCTGGGAATCTCTAGCAAAGCTTCGATGAGCTTGGCTGGTTACAACTATAAAACAAGGGTGTCACCAGCTTTACCTACCTCATAATGCTGTTTGGAGGCTCAAAGAAGATAATTAGCTGGAAGTGCTTTACAAATTGGAAAAGGCAAGTAATTTAAAACCCTTTTAAGTCCAAACAAACATACTACTATAAAAGAATTCTCTGGTCAATGCTGTATCTGCAGCCTCTAACACCGGGCTTTTCACAGTACAAACTCTCTACTATCAAATTAGAGGTCAAGTATACCTCTAAAATAAAAACCGGTGGCTCATACTTGCAATCCTAGCTACTACTTAGAAGGCTGAGATCTGAAGAGCATGGTTCAAAGCCAGCCCCCAGGCAAGAAAGTCTATGAGACTCTTATCTCCAATTAACCACCAGAAAGCCAGAAGTGGAGCTGTGTCTCAAAGTAGTAGATCACTAACTAGCCTTGAGCAAAACAAACTCAGGGAAGC
>NW_012269564.1:0-1385 GCF_000151885.1 Dipodomys ordii
TTTTCTTTTTTCTTTATGTGGTGCTGAGGAATCGAACCCAGGGCCTCAGGCATGCAAGGCAAGCGCTCTACCACTGAGCCATCTTCCCAGCCCCAGGACATTTTCTTAATGCAAATAAAATGCAAACAGTGCTTCATTTTGCTTCCATGAGTCAGATAACTCTTTGCATTGAAGGGGCAGCAATTAAGTGCCCATTGATGGCTAGTTCAGTGGCTCTGTAGTAAGCTAGCTCTACCTTCCTAACTCAATACAGCACCTTTATTTTCTTCTGACTGAAGTTTTGATAAGGAAGAAATACAAGTGGCCATGAAATAATTTCTGATATCCAAATGAAAATAAAATTATCAGGTTTTCTCTAGGTGAGTAAGATATCCAACTCATTTTAACAATCAAACATACCTGAGTTGTTGAATTGCCAGTATTCTGGGACTGAGTATTAACAGTTGGAAGCACATCAGAGGATTCTTGCTGTTTTTTCTGGCCTTCTGTAAGTACAGTCGATCTTTTCAAATTTCGTCTTGATATAGGTATAATAGGTTTTAGGCGCTTCTTACTATGGACCTGAGTAGGTTCATCAGATTCCACACTATTCTTTGGACATATTAAAGATAAAAATCCCAGGGGTCTTCTACCAGGTCTAGAAATACAAACATAAAAATATTCAAGAATATCCAGTAAAGACATTTTCTTTCTTTCCTTCATTCCTTCTTCCCTCCCTCCCTTCCTTTCTTCTTTCCTTTCCCTTCCCTTCCTTCCTTTTTTTGACAGAGGATCTCATTATGGGAACTGGAAGTACAGTTGCAAGTGGAAGAAGGCCAGTCTTGAGCAAAAAAAGCAGAGAGAACAACAAACTCACAATCCTGTCTTAGCTAAGACTAGAGGAATATATCAACACGCATAACAAGTGTGTGTACATGTATGCATGTGCACACATATATGCATGCACCAGTACTGGGGCTGGAATACAGTGGCTAGGCACTATCCCTTAGCCTTTTTTGCTCGAGGCTTTTTGCTGAATGTAAATAAGAATCTCATGGACTTTCCCACCAAGACTGGCTTTGAATCCTCAGTTCTCAGCCTTCTGAGTAACTTGAATTACAGGAATCAGCCAAAACATATATTATCTTATTTCATTAATGCTAAAATGGCCCAGTCTGCTAACTAGTGATGCCAGTATACCATAATTTGTATTTATAACAGGATCAAAGCTTACATTACAGTAGTACTTCTCAAACTTAAAAGTACACAAAACAGGGCTGGGAAGGTGGCTCAGTGGTAGAGCGCCTGCCATGCATGCTCGAGGCCCTGGGTTCGATTCCTCAGCACCACATAAGCAAAAAGAAAAAAGCCGGAAGTGGTGCTGTGGCTCAAGTGGTAGAGTGCTA
>NW_012269564.1:4303-5567 GCF_000151885.1 Dipodomys ordii
GCCTTGAGCTGAAGAGCTGAGGGACAGCGCCCAGGCCCAGAGTTCAAGCCCCATGACCAACAAAAAAAAAAAAAAAAGAAACTAGTTAAAAGCTATGATGACAGCTTCTGCAAAAGAACAAAATAGTCCTACTTTTGTTTGATATAGAAATGTTCCCTTCCCCCCTAAATATTCCTAAAATAGCAAAATAAAATCATTTCCTTAGCAAAAAAAAAAAGGGGGGGTGGGGTTCATTAAAATGGAGAAGCAAAAACCAACCCAAAATTACAAGTAGTAACTCCTGAGTATTTATGGTATCACAGGAAAGCAAAACCCACAGATTCTTTAATACTCATGTCTAACTAAAGACTTCCTTTCCTTAACTAACTGGTAGACTAAGGCCAAACCAGAAATAATGAGAGATTTATTAAATAAAAATTCACATTTGTAATCCTACTCAGAAGTCTGAGATCTAAGGACTGGAATAAAACCCAGGCATACAAATCTGAGAAAATCTTAGCTTCAATTAGCCAGCTACAAAACTGGCTGGGCACCAGTGGCTCATGCCTATAATCCTAGCTACTTGGGAGGCTGAGATCTGAGGATCTCAGTCCAAAGCCAGCCCAAGCAGGAAAGTCCATTAGATTCTTTTTCATGTGTGAGTGTGTGTGTGGTTTGTTTGTTTGTTCGTTTGTTTTTGGGGGGGTCAGTCGTAGGGCCTGAACTCTGGGCCTGGGTGCTGTCCCTCAGCTCTTCAGCTCAAGGCTAGTGCTCTACCACTTAAGCCACAGCGCCACTTCCAGTTTTCTGAGTGGTTTATTGAAAATAAGAGTCTCACGGACTTCCTGCCTGGGCTGGCTTTGAACCACAATCCTCAGATCACCAACCTCTTGAGTAGCTAGGATTACAAGTGTGAGCCACCTGCGCCTGGCTACTTCCCAGTTTTTTCAGGTTAATTGTAGATAAGAGTCTCAGGATTTTTCTGCCTAAGCTGGATTTGAACTGTGACCTTCAATTCTCAGTTCCTAGGTAGCTAGGATTACAGGCTTGAAAGAGACTCAGCTCCATTCTACAGCTCTTTTTTTTTTTTAATTCACAAGAGCCATCACAATGGTTGAGCAATGGCTACAGGTGTCTCATAATCCTAAGACACAAAAAAAGTTGAAAGAAGAATAAACAGATTCATGTAATAGTGAATAAATATAGCTGCCTTAACTATGATGAAATTAGACCCTAAAGAGGCTGGGAAGGTGGCTCAGTGGTAGAGCGCTTGCCTTGCAAGCCA
>NW_012269565.1:0-1216 GCF_000151885.1 Dipodomys ordii
CGAACCCAGGGCCTCATGCATGCAAGGCAAGCGCTCTGCCACTGAGCCACCTTCCCAGCCCTGACCAAACAATTTTTATTCATTACAAGTTGTGATCTATTTTGTTGGGCCACTTTATGGACAAGATAAAATCAACCTGTTTCTTAATTATGTTTCATTGAGGTTTAAGATAGAAAATGAAGGAAGGATTATGGAAACTCTCATTAATTTGTCCCACAGATTTTTTTTTTTTTTGGTGCCAATCCTGGGGCTTGAACTTAGCACCTGGGCACTTTTGAGCTCTTTTGCTCAAAGCTAGTGCTCTACCAAATTGAGCCACAGTGCCATTTCTGGTTTTCTGGTGATTATTTGGAAAGTCTCACAGATTTTTGAATTGTGGCTTTGAACCATGATCCTCAGATTTCAGACTGCTAAGTAGCTAGGATTACAGGTGAGAGCCACCAGCATCCAGCGATAAAAACTTTTTGTTGTTGCTGGTGGTGGTGGCTGCTATAGACTGGACCAAGAGCTTTATGCATACTTAAGCACCATTCTAGAGCTACAGTTCTATCCCAGAGCTTCATCTTCATCTGTTAATTTGCTTTTGTCAGAAAGAGGGTTTGTATTGTCAACTTAATTCATTTAGCCTTCTGAGTACTTGCTGCACATGTGGCCTTAAGAGAACCAAAGTCCCACACTTTAGGGGAAGCAAAGGAGGAAAAAACTCCAGTAATGCTGATTACAGTTGACACCCTAGGGAGGCGTTAGAGGAGAGTGGCATTTTACCTTAAAGGTAAGTGGTGTCAGCAAAGCCAATATTACTGTAACACAAGGACCAGCCCAAACAAAAGCAAAAGGCTGCAAAGGAGCGTGTGGTATATACCAGGGAAGACAACGTCACTGTGTACATTGTGTATTAGACCCAGGCTTCAACCCAGCCTGTGTTCTTCACTGAGTAGCTGTATAAACTTGTAAGGGTTACTTAAGTTCTCATCTGTAGAATGGCTGATTATATTACAGAGTTGGTAAGATTAAGACTGTAAGATACTGCCTCACATACAGTTTCAATACTCAGAATCTAGTTGTCAGTATTTATTCTTTTTTTTTCAACATTTTTTAATTGTGAAAAACCATACAGAGGGGTAACAATTACATGGGCAAGATAAAGTATTTATTCTTTGTAAATTTTTTCTTTTTTCTTTTTCTTTTTGTTTGTTTTTTTTTTTTTGGGTCCGGT
>NW_012269565.1:5016-7222 GCF_000151885.1 Dipodomys ordii
AAAAAAAAAAAAGAACACCAAAATGGTCCTTAGGATTAAGTGTTTGTGTGTTCTTGTAAACCTCACATGCATTTTTATTTTGGAGGGAGGTTGATACTTGGCTTTTTCATCAATACAGAAGTTTGTTTGTTTTTATTGTTGTTTGCCAATCCTGCGGCTTGAACTCAAGGCCTGGGTACTGTCCTTAAGCCTCTCTGTGCTCAAGGCAAGTGCTTTACCACTTGAGGCACAGCACCACTTTCAGCTTTTTTCCTGTCTGTGTGGTACTGAGGAATCGAACCCAGGGCTTCATGCATGCTAGGAAAACACTCTACCACTAAGCCACATTCCCAGCCCTGAATACAGACTTTGTTTTTATGGGTATCCTGAAGTAGGGTCTAACCCATTAGTTTTCTCTCCAAGAGGATGGTACCACAGTACCCTTTATTTTAACCAGGAAAATAATGTTTTGGTGTGGTAAGGCAAAAGAGCTCCTGACTTTTAATATTTTCCTATTTTTTTTTTTTTTTGCTTTTACATGTTTTCTTTAGACTTTCCTTAGGTGAATTTGGAGATTCATCTCGCAAGCCCACAAAGGTGGTGGGGATTGTAGGGGTTGGAGAGGTGGGTTGTGGGGAGTATGTAAGGAATGAGGCTGAAGAGGTGGGGAGATGGACATTGTTGCGTAAAGTAAGTACATTGGTTGAGCCAGCATATAAAGATTTACTGAGGATAATGGGAGTTAAGTTTCTTACTGTCTGAGGAGGGAATTACATAGAAAAATGTGAGTCTGCAGACAGCTCTGAGGTATTTATTGCATTGGAACTCTTATTAGTGTAAACTCATGGTCCTTTAACATATACTCTATATATTAAAGCACAGCTATGGGAGTGAGTGTTCATGTGTGTGCATAATTTCCAGCTAGAAGCACTAGTAATGAAAAATCATAGCACCTGGGTCATTGTTTCTAAATATTACATTCCTCTGAAAAGAATCTTTGGAGAAATGGCCAGTTCCAGAGTCTAGAGGCAGTACCAGAAGAGTTTGAAGCATCTTTATGTCCCAGGAAGTAGGGAAGTTGGGCAAAGAATGGAACATGTCAAGTCACTGGATCCAGTCTGAAGAGGTTTCCAACTGGGCAGATTTGAAACAATTTGAGTGTGGAATTACATGAAGACGCAAAGCACTGCTTATGTGCATGTAGAACAAATGATAGATTAATGGTATAACTATCAGCTGGAAACAGTGGCTTATGAGTAATCCTAGCTATTGGGGAGGCAGAGATCAGGAGAATTGTGGTTTTAGGCCAGTCCACACCCCCCTCCCCCTTAAATTATCAAGACCTTCATCTCCCACCTGAATTATTACCTAGCTGTGTATGATCCCAGCTTTACTGTAGACTGTAAATAGATTGCAGTTTGAGACCAGCCTCAGCAAAAAACTACCTTTAAAAAACAAAACATGGCTTAAGTGGCACAGTGCCATCTAGCAAGTGTGAGGCAAAAAGAAAAAACAAACATGTCACTCTTTGGCAACTATAGGTGAAGGGTGCACATGGGCATCAGTGGACGTTGACTGGGGTAGAGATTTGACAAAAGAACTAAGGTATGGACAAATGTCAGAATTTGTCCAGCAAAATACTTGTTAGATGGAAATACTAGTATGACAGTAGAGAAACCAGTTAGAATGGGCTTGACCAGTATAGTAAACATACCAGTGATGGGTGGGATGGGTCACTGTGGGTCCCATCTTGATGCTGTTTACTGGAAGGAGCCATGCCACATGTCTGTGTTGTTGCAGGAAACCATGACATGCTGTATCTAATAAGGAAACAGACTTGTATCGGATTGAAGGTCATAGTAAAAGTGAAGTGACTGTACTCCCACAGGGATGTAGAAATTCAGAAAAGCCTGAGGAGCTACTACTGTAGATTGACAGATACTGGTAGAGCCATACCTGGACCAGAAAGAATAAAAGAGGCATTGTTACTGTTTGATAGAATTCAGATGGAGTCTGAGTTATATTGGTATTTTAGTATCAGTGTTGATTTCATATTGTGGAGGCTAGTGTACTGGTTCTTAAGGAGAATGTTCTTCTTTGGGGGACTATTATGGAAGTAAGAATTCCCTGTCTTGGGCTGGGAAGGTGGCTCAGTGGTAGAGTGCTTGCCTTGTATGCCTGAGGCCCTGGGTTCGATTCCTCAGCACCACATAAGCAAAAAGAAAAA
>NW_012269566.1:0-1783 GCF_000151885.1 Dipodomys ordii
AAAAAAAGGCAAGCTGTTCTCTGTTCTCTGCTACAGGTGCAGCCTGAGTAGCCTAAGCTGTTTTCCCCATGCCTCCTCTCCATTGGCCTTCCATCCCTCTTCTGCTTTCTAATACCTTCTGGCCACTTCTTTTCTTTCTTTCTTTTTTCTTTTTTTTTGTCAGTCGTGGGGCTTGAACTCTGGGCCTGGGCACTGTCCTTCACCTCTTCAGCTCAAGGCTAGCGCTCTACCACTTGAGCCACAGCGCCACTCCAGCTTTTCCTGCTTATGTGGTGCTAAGGAATTGAACCCAGGACCTCATGCATGCAAGGCAACCACTCTACCATTGAGTACCTTCCCAGCCCTGGACATTTCTTTTCTAGCAATGTTTTTCACTGTTAAAATCGTAGTCCTATTGGGGAGTCTAGTGGGTTTCTTTACTTGAGTTGTTCATGTGTAATTCTGCCAGCAGGCGCCTGCTCGTGCCAGAGCGAGAGACACTGTTCAACACGCTGGCCAACAATCGGGAAATTATCAACCAACAGAGAAAGCGGCTGAATCACCTGGTGGACAGCCTCCAGCAGCTCCGCCTTTATAAACAGACATCCTCCTGGAGCCTGCCCTCCGCCCTTCCCACGCAGAGCAGCACTGACAGGTGTGCAGGGCTTGGAGCAGAACAGTCCACCTGATAGGGGAAACACATGAGTAAAGACCTGGGAGCAGCCTGCGGTGGACTTGGTGTGGTTCCACATGCAGGCTTGAAAGTGACCTCTGACGAAGCTGGGTGGTCAGGTCCTTCATCCCTCTGCACCTTGCTTCCTTGGATGGAAAATGCAGCTGACACTAGGCTGCCTGGGGCTCACTGAGGAGTTAGGTGTGGAATCCACCTAAGCAGTGAGCCTGATGACACAGTGCTCAATAGGCCACAGTGGTTACTATAGCAATAGTGTTGTTATATTGCCAGTTTGCTACCAGGGTTAGTGGACTGCTTTGTCTGAGAGGCTCACATTTGCCATTCTGCTTGTGGGAGGGAATTTCAGGTCTTTGTAGTTAGGCTGTTTGCCCTTGAGGTCACCAAAGTGGCTTCATGTTCCCCCGGCCCTGAGTGGGTTTCAGTCCCTGTCCACTAGAACGCCACAGTGTGGAATGGTGTACAGTACTGAGCTGTCCACCTCTCCATTTACACCAGTTGATCAGATGGCATGTTTAAATATTGAATGTGCCCTTGTCGCTTGCACTTAAATGTAGGAGGGTCATGTACCCCACGTAGCCTCAGGTTTCTCGGCCTATAGTGGGTTGATGTGTAATGCTGTTCTGTCTCAGTTTTGACAGTGATCTGGAAAGCCTGCGTAATGCTTTGCTAAAAACCACCCTCGAATCTCACTCCAAGCCTTGGCCCAGAGTACCAGGTAAATGCATCTTCCCCTCTCCTGGATGCACATTCTCATTCAGCTACTCACATCTTAAAAGCTGAGTGGGGCACTGGTGGCTCACGCCTGTAATCCTGGCTACTCAGGAGGCTGAGATCTGAGAATCCTGGCTTGCAGCCAGCTCGCGCTGAAAAGTCCTTGTAAGACACTCATCTCCAATTAACCACTCAAAAACTTGAAGTGGTGCTGTGGCTCAAGTGGTAGAGTGCTAGCTTTGAGCACAGAGGCTCAGTGACAGCTCCCAGTTCCTGAGTTCAAGCCCCACAACTGGGGGGGAAAAAAATGCTGAGCCATGGGGCTGGGAAGGTGGCTCAGTGGTAGAGCGCTTGCCTTGCATGCCTGAGGCCCTGGGTTCGAGTCCTCAGCACCACATA
>NW_012269566.1:12609-14031 GCF_000151885.1 Dipodomys ordii
TATTGGAGATAGGAGTCTCACGGTCTCTCCTGCCCGGGCTGGCTTTGAACCGTGATCCTCAGATCTCAGCCTCCTGAGTAGCTAGGATTACAGGTATGAGCCACCAGCGCCCGGCCCCAGGCTGGCTTTGAACCGTGATCCTCAGATCTCAGCCTCCTGAGTAGCTAGGATTACAAGTGTGAGCTACCAGCACCTCTTTTTGTTGACTTACTAACCATCTTGCTAATTGCAGTTGTCATATACATCTTTAACCTAGTCTGTCTTCAGGTGATAGTACACTACTAAAGAACAAGGAGAGTCTTACTTTGTGCTGCTGCATGTTGTATTTCTGCATGAAATTCAATGTCTACCGTACATTGTTCAAGTACTGTATCTAGACGTTCGTGTAGAAACCACAGGGTGAACCAACTTTGGAAAAAGCTTGAGTCTTCAAAGACACTAAATTCACCAGCAGGGGACAATAGCAGGCAGAAATGGCTCCATTGATGGACTCCCCAGAGTGAACTGTTCTCATTTTCTACCAATAGAAATAATATTCCCTATGCCTATGTGTCTTTTCCCCCTGCTTGGTTTTTCTTTTTCTTTTCTCTTAGTAGGTAGTCCTCTTTCCTTCTAGTTAATGCCAAATACCCATTATTCGTGGGATGATTTGAATGTAGTGACATGTGCACTTCAGGTCTGACCTGCCATGTTAAAACATGTGTGGTAATAAAACCTGACTGGGCCTCTGTCATTTAAGTCCTTCCTTCCTTTACCATGTGGAAATAGATGACAGACCCTATTCATGACAGTGGAGTCAAGTTCATGCGTACCAATGGGACCATGGAGGAGGCCTTCACTGTGCTTCCAGTCTAACAGCTCAGGGCTGTGGCTGTAAGTTGGTAGGAGGATTTTGACTTCAGGGACTGGTGCCTGCCAGGTAGATGATCTGCCACTTGAGCCCCATCTCAAGCCCTGTCTTGGCTTTGGTTATTTATACTGAGATCAGGTCTTTCTTTTTTTCCCAGGCCAGCCTAGAGCACAATCCTCTTATTTGCTTTCTAGATGATATGACAGATATTTGCCACCACATCCAGCCTTCTCTGTTGAGACGAGATGAGACAGACTTTTCTCCTTGCCTGGCCTTCAGTCTTGAAAGTAGCTAGGCTTTTAGTCGTGAGCCACCACACCGTCTCTGGCGACTCCAGTTTTTGAATTGTGTCATTTTCTGCTTATGCTCCTCTAGTACCTGTTTCATGTTGTAGAACCGAGTATGCAAATGTTCTTTGCTATCTTTCAGGTCAGACTAAAGCTGCTCCTGCTGGCCGGGCGCTGGTGGCTCACGCCTGTAATCCTAGCTACTCAGGAGGCTGAGATTTGAGGATCTCGGTTCAAAGCCAGCCTGGGCAGGAGAGACCGTGAGACTCCTATCTCCAATAAACC
>NW_012269567.1:0-375 GCF_000151885.1 Dipodomys ordii
GTTTAGTGTTAGTGTTAGGGTTAGGGTTAGGGTTAAGGTTAGGCTGAGGGTTAGGATTATGTTTAGGGTGAGGTTTAGGGTGAGTGTTAGGGTTAGGGTGAGTTGTAGGGTGAGGGTGAGGGTAAGGGTTAGGGTGAGGGTTAGGGTGAGGTTGAAGTTTAGGGTTAGCATTAAGTTTAGGGTGAGGGTGAGGGTTAGTGTTAGGGTTAGGGTTAGTGTGTGGGCTAGGCTGAGAGTGAGTGTTATGGTTAGGTATAGGGAGAGGGTTAGGATTAGGGTTAGGGTTAAGGTTAGATTGAGGGTTAGTATTAGTGTGATTGTTAGGTTTAGGGTTAGAGTGAAGGTAAGTGTTAGGGTGAGGGATAGGGTGAGGGT
>NW_012269567.1:1000-1684 GCF_000151885.1 Dipodomys ordii
AGGGTTAGTGTTAGGGTTAGTGTGAGGACTAGGGTTAGGGTTAGGGTGAGGGTAAGAGTTATGTTGAGGTTAGGGTGAGCATGAAGCTTAGGGTTAGGGTGAGGGTGAGGGTTAGGGTGAGGTTTAGCGTCAGGGTTATGGTTAGGGTTAGTGGGAGGATTAGAGTTAGGATTAGGGTTAGGGTAAGAGTGAAGATTATGGTGAAATATAAGGTTAGAGTGATGTTTAGGGTGAGGGTGAGGGTTAGGGTGAGGGTGAAGGTTAGCATTAGGGTTACGGTAAAGGCTAGGTTAAGGGTGAGGGTCAGAGTGAGGGTTAGGTTGAGTTTGATTGTTAGGGTTAGGGTTAGGGTTAGGGTGAGTGTAAGTGATAGGTTGAGGGTTAGGGTTAGATTGAGGTTTAGGTTTAGCGTTAGGGTTAGTATGAGGGTTAGGGTGAGGGTTAGGGTTAGGGTTACCTGAGAATTAGGGTTAAGGTTAGGGTGAGGGTGAGGGTGAGGGTAAGGTTTAGGGTGACCGTGAGGGTTAGGGTGAGGGTTAGGGTTAGGGTTAGCATTAGGGTGAGGGATAGGGTTAGGGTTAAGGTGAGGGTGAGCGTTAGGGTGAGGTTTAGGGTTAGGGTTAGTGTTAGCGTTAGTGTGAGGATTAGGGTTAGGGTTAGGGTGAGGGTAAGGGTTTGGTGAGG
>NW_012269568.1:0-1527 GCF_000151885.1 Dipodomys ordii
TAACAAATGGGGCAATGTCATTCTTTCTGATGGAGGCATAGAATTCCATTGTGTATATATACCACATTTTCTTGATCCATTCATCTACTGAGGGGTATCTGGGTTGGTTCCATATCTTAGCTATGGTAAATAATGCTTCAATAAACATAGTGGTGCTGGTAGCTTTAGTGTGGTCTTGTTTGTGATCATTTGGGTAAATGCCCAAAAGTGGGATTGCTGGGTTATAGGGGAGCTCTATGTGGAGCCTTTGAGGAACCTCCATACTGCTTACATTGACAATTTTTAATACTTGTAAAAGATGTCTTCTTGCCAGTTAAACTTTATTCAAAGAGGTATAACAGAAAAACAATGTCTGCTGATCCCATGGAATTTAAGAATAAAAAAATCATTAAAGAAATATCAGAAAGTGTAAGAATAAGTATCCTTTGGAGCTTTGTCATTGGAAATAAGTGTTAGCATAATAGATCCACAAGAAAGAAGAAACAAAAGAACCTTCAGTTTTTGTTTTGTTTTGTATCTGTCCTGGGGCTTGAACTCATGGCCTGGGCATTATCCCTGAGTTTTTTTTGTTAAAAGCTGGTGGTCTACCACTTAAGGCACAGTTCCACTTCTGGCCTTTTGGTGGTTAATTGAAAATAAGGGTCTCACTGACTTTTATATTCAGGCTGGCTTCGAACCTCAATCCTCAGATCTCAGCCTCCTGAGTAGCTAAGATTATAGGCATGAACCACTGGTGCCTAACATAACATTCAGGGTTTTTTTTAATGTCCATATTTTACTGTAAAATGAATTACACCTGTTAAGAAAATGTGTACAAAGTATTCTGACCTCCAGGAATGAAAACATAACTTTTAATAGAGCCAAATATTCTTATCTAAAACATTATACTTATAGATTAAAAAAATGTTCATTCTTTTGGTTTGTCTTATTTGGTTGTTTAATTTGTTCTAAACTCCAAAATATCAAATTAATACTTGTTAGCATATTAACTCATTCAAAAGACAGCTTTTCAAGTAATAAGTATATATGTTTTCACTTGAAGAAATGAGGCATGGGAGGGGAGGAGTTTTATCTGGGGAAATTCAAGAAATTTAAATAACACAGTCCCTTAGTAGTCACAAGTAGAGGAAAGAGAAAGAGGAAAACTGACACCTGCTCAAAGCCATGTATGTGACTTTGGCATGCCACTTTAATAATTAGGTATGGAGAACTGAAGGAAGTTAGTTACACATTATGATATTTAAACTCATACATATATGTTAAACACACTATTTGGCACTACATATATGTCATTTAGTTATAAACTGAGAGGAACTTTAGTGATCCAAAGCCTAAATATAATGTAAGGAAAAACATTGTCTAGGAGTAGAATAAACAGAGCAATTGATTAGACACTTAAATTTGTATCTTATCTTTGTCAATAGACAAGCCTGAACCAATAAAAATATTTTTAAGGGCTGGGAAGGTGGCTCAGTGGTAGAGCACTTGCCTTGCATGCCTGAGGCCCTGGGTTCGATTCCTCAGCAC
>NW_012269568.1:4168-7162 GCF_000151885.1 Dipodomys ordii
TTTAAATAGGGATACAGGTGGACTCATTGCAGCAATGAGATGTACAAGTCGTTATGTTGAAAAACGAACTTTACAACTTTGGTGCGGAGGGGGTGGGGGGGTGGGGGGGTGGGAAGGGAGAGGGGGAGGATGGGGGGGGACAGGGGGAGGATGGGAAGGGGAAACGAAGGAGGAGGCTACAATGCTTGATAAGAAATGTACTCATTATCTTGCCCATGTAATTGTAACCCCTCTCTACAGTATTTTCACAATAAAAATAAAATAAAGGATAGGTTTAACATGGTTTAAATATTACCCAGTGCCTTTAGATATATTATATAGATACCATTATATATGTATATGTACATATGTATTAACATATTAAACCTTCTCTCATTAGTATATATTGTGATGTTTTTATAAATCACTTAACATTTTAAAATTCTGATTTAATTAAGACAGGCTCCAGTGGCTCACACCTGTAATCTAGCTACTCAGGAGGCTGAGATCTGAGGATCATGGTTCAAAGCCAGTCTGAGCAGGAAAGTCTGTGAGACTTTTATCTCCAATAAACCACTCAGAAAACCAGAAGTGGCACTGTGGTTCAAGTGGGAGAGCACTAGCCTTGAGCTGAAGAGCTGAGGGACAATGCCCAGGCCCAGAGTTCAAGCCCCACAACCAACAACAAAAAAAAATTTATCTGTACTTCCTTTTCTAAGACAGCTCTTTAGTATGCTAGTCCAATATTACAATAGTAGTATACGTTTGTGACATTTGTGCAAAAAAAAATTTTATCTGTACTTCCTTTTCTAAGACAGCTCTTTAGTATGCTAGTCCAATATTACAATAGTAGTATACGTTTGTGACATTTGTGCTTTCTCAGTAAACAATGTTCTATGTGTTTTCAACTTTCAATCTAGAGGAGACCTAAGTTTGGTTTACAAATGCAATTGTCAAACAGGCTAAGAGGACAAATCCTGGGACTTGGAGGCAATCCTTAAAGTAACATTTTCCTGTACCCATTAATTTTCTGTGTTTATTGAGATAATTGAAGTTAGGGCCAACTTTATCCTCTCTCTACTCTTGTATCATAATATGGCCAAGTTAAGACTTCTTTATTGTATTTTTGTCCACTCAACTAGAGAATAATGAAACATTCAATTGTGAGCAGAGGTATCTGGATTCCTCAAACTCACAAAAGACCAAACCACAGAGAAGCACCTTATCTCTCCAGTTTTCTGAATCCTAACCACAACCAATCTCTTTTGACAGCTCTTAGCAGGAAAAAGTCAAAACACTTCCATGCATTTTAGCCACTGGGCCTCCTAGAAACAGCCCTCAAATAGAAGTATGTGTTATGCTTCTTAAAGTATCTATTATTTTCCAAGCTTTTTCACTAAGGACCAGAGCTCAATGTCATTCATCAATCTGATGTACCTAGCCATTTCAATCACCATTTTTCACTATATTCAAGTTCTGTGGTTGAATCATACCAAGCTGGAATATATTTTCCTCAGGTTTGTTACATTTATTTAATTCCATTTTTGTGGTAGGTTTACGAGTTCAGTTGTAATGCTATCATCTTGAGCTTAGTCTTCTTATCTTTCAAGAAAAATAGGCAAGTAGAGCTGGGACGTGGCTCAGTGGCACAGCACTTGTTATTAAGTAAGACATCCTGGGTTTGATCCCCAGCAGAAAAAGAAAAGGCAAAATTTTTTTTAAAAAATCCATACAAAAGTAGGCCAGTAATATTCTGGCATTTGCTTTCTATAGAGAATTGACAAACATGATTCTTACTGATAAATGTACCAATTTATTGAGCAATGTCTCAACTCACCTGGGCTACTGTTATGGCACTTTGGATCCGTGTATCTTTTTCATTTTCCTTTGTTTTTTGTAATATTTCCCATATCACATTTCTAAATCCATCCTGTTCCTCATCACCCCGAAGTTCCCAGGACATTTTCACCATATTATACACTAAGCCATAGTATCCAATCCAGACTACTTGATCACCTGCATAAAAAGGAACAGTCATCATCTTACTACCAAAATCCATAATAATATTTAAAATATGAAATTCTAGCCTGTGAACTATGTGCCCATTTAATTCCTTGATTTGAGAAGATTATCTGGACATTATTTACAGCATGTTAAAACAACCTGCTCCTAATACACCTCTTAAACTTACATGAATGGTTAAGCCATAAAGCACATTACAAAAGCAAATTAGTATTTATGCAAAGAGGAATTTGTTTGAATTAATATCAACACTTAGATTACAATAATGATTTTTAAATAAGAGATATAAGAGAAAAATCATTAGCTACCACTTAAAACATAGTCCATCAACTATTAAAAAAACTTCTAAATAATGTAAAAGGCAGGCAAAAAAACTTTTACAAAATTATGAACTACACATTTTAGTTTAATAGTAAGGAAATGAAAGAAATATAAAAATAGTAATTAATAAAAAGGTGATTAAAATCTAATTCATTTTTCCTCAAAAAGTAATGCAGAAATTAGCAATTTAAATATACAGCACCAAACTTACTTTTAAATATCTATTTCCCTTACAGAAAAGAGGAAGCAATTTCCCCTCTATTTTTAACCTAACTATGGCATATTTCTATGTAGTCATTTTCAGGAAAGTTTAATTCTGATTTATGATTAGGTAAAATAAATTTGAGAGATAAAATAATACAATCCTCAAAGGAAAGATAAATTCATCCAAGATCAATATGAAAACATTGGCCCTATAAGAAACTGCTAAGAACAATAAGAGGAAAAAGGCTCAAAAAGAAATATAGAAGTGTTCCAAAGTTCATCAAATTCTACATTTCACTTTTTCTCACTGCCCTAGTGCTAACTCATATAACATGGGACCTATGTTTCTTTGGGCCTGGCTTACTTCACTAATATAATTTTTTCCAAGTTTTTCCATTTCCTAACAAATGGGGCAATGTCATTCTTTCTGATGGAGGCATAGAATTCCATTGTGTATATATACCACAT
>NW_012269569.1:0-2464 GCF_000151885.1 Dipodomys ordii
GTTGTGGGCCTGAACTCTGGGCCTGGGCGCTGTCCCTCAGCTCTTCAGCTCAAGGCTAGTGCTCTACCACTTGAGCCACAGCGCCACTTCCAGCTTTTTTTCTTTTTGCTTATGTGGCCCTGGGGAATCAAACCCAGGGCCTCAGGCATGCAAGGCAAGCGCTCTACCACCGAGCCACCTTCCCAGCCCCTATTTAATAGTTTTTACAATGTAACATCTCTCCAATATAAACATAGTATACTTGACCATGATTATTTAAAGGAATAGTTTTGATCATAGATAACAATTGCTAGTATTATTTCTCTAATTAACACATGAACATATCATTGTGTAAGACAGGGTTAATATTTTACTTCTAGGTTGTTTTACTAATAAACTTAGTAGTGTTCAATCTAATAAGTGACCAATTGAAACTTATTGACTTCTAGAACATTCTACTTTTGAGTCTTCTTATTTAGATCCTCTTATTTTGTCCCATGATATTTTCAGAGAATATATTGTTGGATTTCACAGGTCTGTATAAGCATGCTTTACCCCATTAAAATGCATATGTCTATTGGCAGTCAATACCTTCATATTATAGAAGAATTTATCAGAAAATTAGACCAATCCTGGCAATATATCTGGCTACTTGGTAAGATGTAATTCTACACGTGTAATTACACTGAGTAGAAAAAATTAACTCTTCCATGCTTAAATACATAGTCATAATCGTCTTATATTTCTTTTTTTTCCCATTCTAGAGCTTGAACTCAGGGCGTAGGCTGTGTCCCTGAGCCTCTCTCTGCACTCTACCACTTGAACCACAGTGCCATTTCTGCCTTTTTCTGTTTATGTGGTATTAAGGTATCAAATGCATGCATGCTAGTCAAGCACACTATCACTAAGCCATATTCTCAGCCCTTTATATTTCTATATTAAATTTAAAGCATGAGACTTTAACATACTATCAAAATAAAAATTACTGAACCAAGTAAAACTGGCAAGGATAACTATTCAATTTCATTGAAGCAAAATAGATGTGACAGAACTCAATGTGGACTTCAATCCAATGAAAACGATGATTTCTTGATTTTCCAATGGGTTTTTATTATCACATATTAGTTTTACAAGTACATGAATGTGTGTATGGGGTTGTCTATTGTGACATTTGCATACATACAATGTCCCTCATATATATCATTTCAACTCAATCCTTCACCCATCTCCCTTATCTCCCTATTCCTCTTCTTAAAGCAATCACACTTTCATATGTATATCTAGCTCTCATTTATGCTCTTCATTAGGCAGTTTTACTTCCCTATAATTCACTTTTTTTCCTTTACTTTTTTCGTCTACGTAAATTATAAGAAAAGTTAAAATGGTAAATTGTATCTGCATCTATTAATTTGATTTAATCTGTTTTTCCTCCCTGACATGCTATTGCTAATAAGCTTTATTAACTTTTATTATGATGTGTTTATACAGACACCATGTCAATTGGTCTTTTTGTCTTCTATTTCCCTCTTTTTCTCTGTTTTCTCCTAAACCATATCTGCTGCATTCATACACATATATCTATGAACACACCCATACATATGTATATCTTCAACATGTAGCCTCTATAACTGAGTAAAAATATGTGATATTTGGCCTTGTGAGTATAGATTTTCTCTCTCAACAGGATCTCAAGCAGTATTTACTTTTGTGTAAATCAGATAGTTTCAGTTTTCTTCATGCTTGAGTAACATTGAATTGTTTGAACATGTCATATTTTCTTTCTATTCATTTGCTGTTGGATGCCTTGGATTAGTTTTAAGGTGCTGAAATGAGAGAAAGAAATATGAGGACTACATGCGATGCTGATCAATCAATCTCTCTCTTTCGTGCGCTCTCTCTCTCTCTCTCTCTCTCTCTCTCTCTATCCAGGCAAGTAACTAATTTCTGAGTTTCAAATGTTTGTGGTTTGTTGTTGTTGTTGTTTTACTCTGTCATACCACTGTGGTGACCAAGTTAAGTCCTTACTTTCCTAGAGGCAAGAAGCCTGTCTAAACTATGTTGAACTGAGAGAAACTTGGTGGCCATTGATTTGGTGTGGATATGATCTTCGCTGTCCAAAACCCAGGGTTTTTAATATATTTTTTATTGTAAAAATGCTGTACAGAGGGGATATAGTAAGGTAATGAGTACATTTCCTATCCAACATTGTTACCTCCTTTGTTTTTCCTCTACCATCCCTTCCCACCCCACCTCCCCAATTTCTCCTCCCCCCATCACAAGTTGTAAAGTTGGTTTCAAGATAGTGTCTTGCCACACTAAAGCTATCAGCCCAACTATGTTTATTGCAGCATTATTTACCATAGCTAAGATATGCAACCAGCCCAGGTGCCCCTCAGTAGATGAATGGATCAAGAAAATGTGGTATATATACACAATTGAATTCTATGCCTCCATCAGAAAGAATGACATTGCCCCATTTGTTAGG
>NW_012269569.1:8124-10538 GCF_000151885.1 Dipodomys ordii
TTTCTTTCTTTCTTTCTTTCTTTCTTTCTTTCTTTCTTTCTTTCTTTCTTTCTTTCTTTCTTTCTTTCTTTCTTTCTTTCTTTCTTTCTTTCCTTCTTTCTTGTCAGTTGTGTGAAGACTGAACTCTGGGCCTGGGCACTGTCCCTCAGCTCTTCAGCTCAAGGCTATCACTCTACCACTTGAGCCACAGCGCCATTTCTGGCTTTTTCTCCTTATGTAATGCTGAGGAATCAAACTCAGGGCCTCATAGCACTCGACCACGGAGCCACCTTCCCAGCCCCAAAAATTCAAGGTTTTAAGACTCACACTAAACTCTTGATTTCAATTAACACAAGAATTAATATCTTTTTTTGCATGTAGATTTCCAGTTTCCCAACCCTACTTACTGAACAAAGTACGTATGATTCAATGAAACATATCCATTTATATGTACAACATATCTTGAGCTGTGACATCCCAATCATCATCATTCTACCCATTTCCTAACTTTCCAATCCCTACCCATTTCCTATATTTTTCATATGTTTTTATTGTCAAGGTGATGCACAGAGGGGTTTCAGTTACATAAGTAAGGTAATGAGTACATTTCTTGTTATCCTTGTTACCCCTAAATGTCCCTAATTTCATTCTCATATTTGTACATTGAGCAATATGACTACAGTACTGTCTTCCTCCCCTTAGTCTAACCCTCCCTCAAGCAGGACATAAAACCTTTTGAAATTCATTTTCTTAAACTGTTAATTTCTCAAATTGGTTATAAGGTCGAAGTCAACTCCTGCATATAACACAGTTTATTCAGTTCAACCATGTCCTTATATGTATGAAAGTAAAGCTATATATTGTATATATGTAAATACTTATATTACTGTACATTTTCATATGTTTATAACTTAGATAATGTTGTCACATATTAGTGAAAATATGTGCTTGCTTACTTTCTGAACCTGACTTACTGTCAGTACTCTATTTTGTGCATTTGGTGCCCTTGTCAAAGATTGTGGACTCTCCATTCATTTGATTTAAAATATCTAAATTATTTCTATTCAGTTCCCTTGTTCTGTTTTTTTGTAAGTACCATATTGTATGTGAATATTATACCATATAAGCAGGAAATAAATCCCTTCAGTCTTGTTATTGATTGAGATTATTAAGGCTATTGAAGGGCTTTTTAAAAATATTTTTATTGTAAAAATACTGTTCAGTGGGGTTACAGTTACATGAGCAAGATCATGAGTACATTTCCTATCAAGCATTGTTACCTCCTCCTTTGTATTTCCCTTACCCTCCCTTTGCTCCCACCTCCACAACTACACTCCTCTGTCCCCTTCCCCTTTCCCCGCCTAAATGGTAATGTTCGTCTTTCAACATAGTGTCTTGTACATCTCATTGTTAAAATGGGTCAACCTGTATCCCTATATGAGCATTTTGTTTTTTCCCTTCTCTTCCCCAAGCTAGAGAATTGTATATACAAGATGCAGGGCACTGACATCAAATACAGGGAAAACAAGGGTTATACTGTGGGGGGGAAATGTACAAAGAAACAAAAAATTACTTGGTACATTATAAATATGTTAAGAACAATAGCAAGAAAGATAAAAACACTTGTGTCCCTATGATTCATTTCGCTTAATATCATTTTGTCTGGTCATATGTACATAGCTTCCAGAAACATAACAAATCAAAGAAAGGTTGGACAAATGGGATTGCATGAAGCTGCAGAGCTTCTGCATGGCAAAGGACATAGCTAGCAAGATCAATAGAAAGCCCACAGATTGGGAGAATATCTTCACTAACCATACAACAGACAAGGATCTCATATCTAAAACATACTTGGAATTCAAAAAATTAAATCCCCCAACAACAAATCCTCGAAGAAATAACTGACTGGTAAATAACTGAGCTAGAGCAAATAAGAATGGCCAATAGACAAATGAAGAAATGTTCAACCTCTCTAGCCATAAAAGAAATGCAAATCAAAACAACATTGAGATTCCACCTCATCCCAGTTAGAATGGCTATAATCAAGAACTCTAATAACAACAGATGCTGGAGGGGATGTGGCCAGAAGGGAAACCTACTGCATTTTTTGTGTGAGTGTAAACTTGTTCAACCACTTTGGGAAGCAGTTTGGAGGTTCCTCAAAAGATTTCACATAGAACTCCCCTATGACCCAGCATTCCCACTTTTGGTCATTTACCCAAATGATCACAGACAAGTCCATACTAAAGCTACCAGAACAACTATGTTTATTTCAGCATTATTTACCATAGCTAAGATATGGAACCAACCCAGATGCCCCTCAGTAGATGAATGGATCAAGAAAAGGTGATACACACACACACACACACACACACACACACACACACACACACACACAATGGAATTCTATACCTTCATCAGAAAGAATGACATTG
>NW_012269570.1:0-1611 GCF_000151885.1 Dipodomys ordii
CTCTACCCATTGAATCAGAGCTCCACTTCTGTTGGTTGTTTCCCCCCCACACCCTCTTCTCTTCTTTTCATCCCTTCTTTGCTTTTATCTTCTTATTTCTACATTTTGGTGATTAATTGGAGATAAGACTCTCAAGAACTTTCTGTCCAGGCTGGCTTTGAACTATGATCCTCAGGTCTCAGCCTCCTGAATAGATAGGATTACAGGCATGAGCCACAGGCACTGCCTTTACACTTTCTTAATAGAAGAAAGAAACTAGACAGCTGTACATTTTCCCACTGCTCCATTTTGAAATCTCAAACATGACATTAGATAGAACTAGGAAATGAACCCTAAGATATGTACTCAAATGTTTTTTTTTTCTTTCATGTGATTGTTTCTAACACATTTATAAGATTATTTCTTTGTTGCTTTGTATGTCCCTCCCCCACAGTATAACCCCTGCTTTCATTGTATTTGATGACTGTATAATTTGTGGAGGGTAAGGGGAAAAACAAATCATTTAAACAGGGATACAGGTGGACCCATTCCAACAATGAGATGTACAAGTCGCTATGTCGAAAAATGAACTTTACAACTTTGGTGCAGGGGGTGGGGGAAGGGGGATGATTGGGTGGGGGGGGCGGGGTGAGGATGGGAAGGGATGGGAAGGGAAAACAAAGGAGGAGGCTACAATGCTTGATAAGAAATGTACTCATTATGTTGCCCATGTAATTGTAACCCCTCACTATTAAAAAAATAAATATAAAAAAAGTTAAAAAAAGAACTCTGCATAACAACATCCATATTCATGTATTTTACTCTTGGGATGGGTCTTATATTTAAGGATTAGAAAGCTGAGAGTTTTCTTCTTGCCATTGCACTAGCTATCCCAATTCTTATTTCTTTGGAGTAATTCTGCAATTTCATCTGATTTCTTTCTCCATCTTTTGCCTCCATTTATAAACTCAAAGATATTTTCTACCTACTCATATCTAATTAGAAGGAAAAAGATGAAGCTAGTTGGTTCCAGTTTTCCTTCCATAACTAGGAGTAGAGGTTTATTGTTGATAGTTTGTCATTGATCTCCTCACCTGCATTTCATATGCCTCATAAACTAGCATTGGATTTTACCCTTGTAGGAGATCAAAAGAGCCTGAGATTAGACAGGCTGTTACCTCTTAGTGAAAGCTATGGCAGTTACTGTTTTAATTATGCACTCTTACCACTGAGAGTAATAATGATGTGCTCAGGAATCTTCCTATAAAATGGAAAAACTTTCCAGTTGCTGGTGGCTCAGGGCTCTAATCCTAGCAATTCAGGACACTGAGATCTGAGAACTGCATTTGAAGCTAGCCCCAGGAGGAGGTCTGGGAGATTCCTGTTTACAATTAAGCACTCCAAAACTGGGAGTGGATCAGTGGCTCAAAGTGGTAGAGCACCACCCTTGAGCAAACCAAAAGCTCAGGGATAGAACCCTGGACCTGAGTTCCAGCCCCACAGTTGAAAAAAGGAAAAAAAAAAGCTTTCCTTCTTGGCATACTTAAAAAAACTACACTATATAAAAAACAATGTGTATCATGACAGGTTTAGTCTATTATCTAACAGGCCTCTTTAAATTCTTACTCAAAC
>NW_012269570.1:5723-7517 GCF_000151885.1 Dipodomys ordii
AGGAAGGAAGGAAGGAAGGAAGACTAGAATATTCATGTAGTTGAATGATGTATAATAACCATAAATTCAATAATATTAATGCAATGCCATTAACACAACCATGTTAATGCGATGATGTAATAAAGGAAAGAGAATTTACAAACCAAGGTTGCTGAAAGCAATCACATTAAAACATCTGAGAGTTCCAAAGCTGTGATTACACATAGGGAATGAGCCATTAACAATTACAAACCAGAAAATAATTATTGTTTTTATGTCTCAAAAATATATACTAATAGTGGTTCATTGACTGACACAGAGGTAAAGATCATTTATAGTTTCTTTTTTGGTTGTTTGTAAAATCTCCAATTTATCTTATATGTTGTCTCTTCAGATAATTTTACCAAATTATCCAGAGAGCGCTATCAAAAATATATACTTTGCATGAAATTAACTCAAATGTTAAAATTTACACATTAGTATAGTCTGCTATAATTATCACTATTTATATAGAAAATGTGCCCCCTAAATCTAAATTTAATGGGCACACTGCATCACTCTTCCCTGTCAAATAGTTGTCCCTTCTAATAGCTTTTCAAGTTAAATAAAAGCATCAGGCAAAGATCTATTCAGTTACTACAAGGAACAAATTTCCAAATTATTTTAAATTAAAACGAACAAATTGTAAGCCAATCCTTGCCTATGACTTTTAGATTTTGTGGGGGATTTTATCTTAAGTCTCTTGTTTAAAATCTTTAAGAGCGATTTGGATTTATAACTTTAGGTCATAAGAATGTAATCTAATTTTTATCTTTGTTGAATCTTTTAAAATATATTTGTACTTTAAATGATAGAAATTTGGTGTGATTGTGTGTGAAGAGACTATTTGTGCTACCAGTTTTGATCTTGGTTCATTCTAGCTAAAAAAAATAAACTTAATTCTTTGGATCCATGAATAAAATTTTCCCATTCTGTCATTATCTGTCAAGGAGAGATTTAAAATTACAAGTGCTCAGCCGGGTGCCGGTGGCTCACACCTGTAATACTAGCTACACATGAAGCTGAGATCTGAGGATCATGGTTCAGAGAGAGCCTGGGCAGGAAAGTCTGTGAAACTCTTATCTCCAATAAACCACTAGAAAACCGGAAGTGGTGCTATGGCTCAAGTGGTAGAGAGCTCTCCTTGAGCTGAAGAGTTCCAGGACAGAGCCCAAGCCCAGAGATTAAGTCCCACGACCCACACACACACAAAAAAATTATAAGTGCTCATTCAGATACATGACCATGAGTTGGGACTTTAAAAATCATTTTTGACATCTGAGGAAATTCTAAGTGTAAGAGCTTTATTGTAAAGTCAACTTGATAATTCAGTCATTCATTCAGCAAATGTTTATTGATCATGAAGATGTAAGTTGTGTTCCAGGTTGAAGGACTGAATAAATGAACCAGTGCCTCAAAGTATTTCATGTAATTATGGAGGTGGTCCTTCTAGTAGGAGAAGATGTTTGCAAAAATACAGGGGTATTACAAAGGCATATCACTAATGCATGGAATTAAATTCAGATTTTTAACACTGACTAAACACAATTTTGGCACATCTACACCTCTGAGTTAAAGTCATATTTTTCAAATGATGTGTACAGAAACACATTGTAACAAACAAAACATTTGGAAATTTAATGCTACAATGTAATTTAAATGGTCCATTGCATGTTACATAAATGTTTGTAAATTCTAGTTATGGTTATGACCATTTATATGAAAGAAAATGGGTACACTAAATTTTATTTTTCTCTTTCTTTCTTTCTCTTTCTT
>NW_012269571.1:0-2057 GCF_000151885.1 Dipodomys ordii
CAACGTTGTAAGGTTCATTTCCAATATCATGTCTTGTGAGTCTCATTGTTGCAAAGCAAAATGAACCCCAAGATATGGACACAAGAGGTTTTTCTTTGTTGTTCTTTTTAATGTACTTTTTAATGTGATTTTTTTTATTTGTGTCTTTTTGTGTGTTCTTCCTCCTATGGTATATCCCTGTTGTCACTGTATTTGTTTTTGGTACCTTGCATCTTGAATATACATTTATATAATTTGGGGAGGAGAAGGGGAATAACAAAATGCTGAAACAAGGTCACAGGATGACCCATTGCAATCAGATCATTATTTCTTAAAGAACCTAAGGCTTTTAATGACACCCTTGCTAAACAGTTAAAAATTCTATTTTGGTCAGGTGCTGGTGGCTAGTGCCTATGATCCTTGCTACTCAGGATATTCAGAGGATCATGGTTCATAGACAGCATTAGCAGTCAAGCCCATGAGACTCCATCTCCAAAAAAAGTCAGCAAAAGCCAGGTTAGAGGTATAGTTCAAGTGGTAGAATGCCAGCCAAACAAACAAGCAAAGTAAGTGTTCAGACCACAGTACTGGTGAAAAAACAAAACAAAAAAGTCTTTAAGGGCTGGATATATAGTACAAGTAGCAAGCACAAGGCTTTGAATTCACATTCCAGTGTCTAAAATTCTATTTTGACTATAATGTTTTGAAAAGTTGATTGTTGCTATTTCTAGTATACTCTCAACTTCTCAATAGCCTTTTCTAATGTTTCCTCTGAGTAGGACACTAGACAAAAACGCTGTCTGTATCTGTAAGGACACTGATGTTTGCTTACCATGACACATATATAAGTAACTTCAGTGCTTAGGGCTTTGTATTCTTCTGAAGTGGGAGTAAAAAAAAATCTAATATATTATCAGGGTTATGATGATATTTACATTTCATATTTCTTTATAGTATGTTTTAATATTCAATTTATAATTCACTTTATAATATAGTACAATCCTTCCTTAGTATTGGGGTTTGGGGTTCAGGATCTCTTACAGCTGCCAAAATTCTTTATATAAAATGGTATGTTTGCATTATAACCTACACCTATCCTCCTGTATACTTTAAATCATCTCTAGATTACTTATAAGAACTAATATAATGTAAGTGCTGTGTAAATAGTTGTTACATAGTATTGTTTAGGGAATAGTAACAAGGAAAAAATTCTGCACATATTCAGTACAGATACATCTTTATTCAAGTATTTTTAATCCACAATTGGTTAACTATGTGGATGGAGAACTCTAGCATACTGAGGGCTACTGAGTATTGTTTAGCACATAGAAGGTTATAATATTTTATATAAATAACAAAATTGTACTTTAAAAAATTAATTTCTTGAAAAGAATGAGGAGTATACTGTAATGCCGTGTGTGTGTGTGTGTGTGTGTGTGTGTGTGTGTGTGTGTGTGTGTGTGTGTGTGTGTGTGATGTTCCATAGCACCTTCTATCACCTGTAATTCCGAATCATACTTATACTTATTCCCTTAAGGGTCATCAGGATGGGATGAGGGAAGACAATAGCATCCAACACTTCTGTCTTCTGTCTATTATGGACATTATGTATGTGTATAACTACTACTATGACCTGTTTACTTCTTAGGTTGTTCAGAAAAGCAGCACATGCTCTTCCACATAACTGATTACAATTTACTTGTAAGTTTTCCCTCTTGAAATCAGTAGAGTTGCCATATCAAGGATAATGTGGTTGATCTCAATATAAAATTTATCTTTCAGGTAATTTTTTACTTGGAAAATTTTAAGATTTATCTAGTTATTTCCAAGTCTAGTTGTATCACATAAAAGATTTTATTACTGCCCAACAAGATGTCTAAGTCTCTAGAAAGTTGTAAGATTAACAAGAAGAGGGAAGATTCTTTGGTCTATATAATGGCTTCCACTAAAGTTTCTTTTTTTTCTTTTTCTTTTTTTTTGGGGGGGGGAGTCTGGTTGTGGGGCCTGAACTCTGGGCCTGGGCGCTGTCCCTCAGCTCTTCAGCTCAAGGCTAGTGCTCTACCACTTGAGCCACAGCG
>NW_012269571.1:10927-13884 GCF_000151885.1 Dipodomys ordii
TCTGGGCCTGGGCGCTGTCCCTCAGCTCTTCAGCTCAAGGTGAGCACTCTATCACTTGAGCTACAGCCCCACTTCTGGTTTTCTGAGTGGTTTATTGGAGAGAAGAGTCTCACAGACTTTTCCTGCCCGGGCTGGCTTTGAACCATGATCTTCAGATCTCAGCCTCCGGAGTTGCTAGACAGGTTTGAGCCACTGGTGCCCTGCTATGTCCTTTATTTTTCTGAGCCTGCCTTACTTCACACAATGTGATTTTTGTAGCTCCATCCATTTCCCTGAAAATTACAAATATTATTTTTCATAATGGATGAATAAAATTCCAGTCAGTGTTTTTTTATCACTTAATTTTATTGTCCAATGTATAAATGGCCTCTTCCTTATAAATCTGAATTTATTAATTAAGATTTAAAGTATACTCTATGGTATTTTTAAATTAAAACATAGAGAGATGACAACTTCATTATGAAATGATAGCATGTCTTGTAATTGGCTGAGTGAGTTGGGAATGCAGATGAATGGTTTAATGCCATCATGAAGGAAAACATCCAAGGAGTCTGGCCTTAGCTTTGTCTCAGTCATAATTTGTATTTATGGCTAGATAAAGTCATTGATGATATAATGTCTGTAAGGAAATGGCCCCCTTGCATACCTAATCTCCGCCCTTAATGGCAGCGCCTGTGCAGTAGGTGAGGCACCTCCCACTTCAGGCCCCTGATATAAAAGGGCCCTCCAAGTAACCAGATGGCTCCATCTACATGATCTTGTCCGCGTGGTCTTTTGGATTACTTTCTGCCTGGGTTATATTTTCCTTTCAGTGTCGAGTTGGCAGTTTTACAAAGTTGGATGAAATAGCATGTGCTAAATGTTAGAATTCAAAAGTCAAAAAGATCATAATGGAATGGGAAAAAAATACAATCAAGACTTACATATGCATGTAATTTAAAGATCAGGGACTGAGGATGTGTCTTAGTGGTGGAGTACTTGCCAACGTAAGAGACCCTAGGTTCAATCTCTAGCATCACAAAACAAAAACCAACCAAATTGGTGGTAGGCTGGAGCTTATCCAAGATTTCATAGTACAAATACAGAAACTTGGATTGCTAATACTATTTAATTTTCTGCTTCCCAGAATAACTACTTGAACTTAACCCTTCATTAGTGTTTGCTATTGCAACAATCCAGATGCTGTTCGCTGTCTACTTTCTGAAGAACAAACCTATTTTTCTGCTGGGATGCAATAAATTATTCATTGAGCTGTTTGACATCAGGGAAGGGATCTTTGGGCTTAACTTTTTAAGTCATTTTATCCCCACTCCCATTTATTAACCTACATATGTAGATACTTGGAATTACCCACTACTCAGTCTCTTGTAAATTTGATTAAATGAAAATCTGGTTGCCTCTTGGTTTTGCTCACTCCCAGTTTATAGTTCAGCTCTTTTATGTATGGTATCAATTACTGCTGCTCATTAGCTTTCAACCTCCAGATGTGTGCTATTTCTCATTTTATGTTGCCTTTGTCATTCTGAGTCATTAAAAAAACAAAGCAAGCCGGGTGCCGGTGGCTCACGCCTGTAATCCTAGCTACTCAGGAGGCTGAGATCTGAGGATCGCGGTTCAAAGCCAGCCCGGGCAGGAAAGACCGTGAGACTCCTATCTCCAATAAACCACTAGAAAACCGGAAGTGGTGCTGTAGCTCAAGTGGTAGAGCGCTCACCTTGAGCTGAAGAGCTGAGGGACAGCGCCCAGGCCCAGAGTTCAAGCCCCACAACTGCCAAAAACAAAAACAAAAAACAAAGCAAACAACCATCATCTTAGTGAGGTCTAATAAGTAAAGAGCCAGGTGTTGATGGCTCACAACAGTTTCCAAACCCTGAGTTCAAACCCATAGTTACATTAATTTTCTACTAAGCAGAGGTCTAAAGATGTTGGCTGTAAAGAGAGTTTTGTAGCAGCTTTTAGTACTATAAAACTAGAAAAGGTTTAGAGGTCTTAATGTAAGTCTGCTGCATATGGTCAGTAATAAGGAAGAGGAGGAAAAAGGGAGAGAAGAAAAGGAAGCTCTGGTGGTAGTGGGGCAAGGATTCATTAAGAGAATTTTTGAGATCTAAATCAAAAGAAATGAGTACAGCCAGTCTCCTTCTGACCTCTGAATTACTAGGTCAAAGAAGATTTAAAACTAGAAGTATAGAGACCCAAGAAAGAGAAATCTACATAAATTGTTGTAGCAGTTCTAAGGTAATAAGACCCTTTACCTTAGTTTTTTTTTTTTTAAGTAGAATTGGAGACAGCTATCCATCCACAAATAGTATACATTTTCAGTCAGATAAGCTAGATAAGCAGGATTTTAAGCAACTCATTTTATCCTCTCTAGACCTTAACTTTAAGGTGTCAGCTTTAAAATGGAATGGTAATTCCTATCTTGCAGAATCACAATAATTACATAGTATCTGTAAAGTAGGACCACATACAGAGTAGGGAGAATATTGAGCCATTGTTATGAAGACAAAGGTAACATAATGCCTTAATGATTTTGGCAAAGTCAGTTTCTCCTATGTACTCTTTATAACTCCTATCACCGCATTTTGCATATTGTTTTGGTTATTTACATGTCTATTTTCCCATTTAAATTGTTGAGGGACAATGATTTGGGGCCATTCTGGGCAAGCATATGTTAGTTCCAGTGTCTATAGACAGTGTCTATATTAATTACTGAAATAATTTTAATGATGCTGTGAAATTAGGGCCTCAGAAATGATCACTTTAAAAAAAATTCTTAATTTGTTACAGCTTCGGCAGTTATCCCGTGTTAACCATCCTAATATTGTAAAGTTGTATGGCGCCTGCTTGAATCCAGTAAGTTTGCCACTTTTCTCTTGTTCTCTCTTTTTTTTTTTTTTGTCGGTCATGGGGCTTGAACTCTGGGCCTGGGCGCTGTCCCTCAGCTCTTCAGCTCAAGG
>NW_012269572.1:0-1856 GCF_000151885.1 Dipodomys ordii
CTACCACTTGAGCCACAGCGCCACTTCCGGCTTTTTTCTTTTTGCTTATGTGGTGCTGAGAAATTGAACCCAGGGCCTCATGCATGCAAGGCAAGCGCTCTACCACTGAGCCCCCTTCCCAGCCCTTTTTGTTGTTGTTGTTGTTGTTGTTGTTGGTTGTGGGCTGGAACTCTGGGCCTGGGCACTGTTCCTCAGCTCTTCAGCTCAAGGCTAGTTCTCTTTCACTTGAGCCACAGTGTGACTTCTGGTTTTCTGGTGGTTTATTGGAGATAAGAGTCTCATGGACTTTGCTGCCCAGGCTGGCTTTGAACTGTAGTCCTCAGATCTCAGCCTCCTTAGTAGCTAGGATTACAGGCGTGAGCCACTGACACCTGACTACATTGCATTCTTGACTGCATTCTCCCCTTCTCTACTTCATTGGCCTAAGTTTTTTGGTTCTCTCTCCTTCTACTCCTTCCCTGCCTCACCCCAGGTCCTAGGGCTTGAACATGAGGCCTGGGCATTGTCCCTGAGCTTCTTTTGATCAAGCATAACACTCTACCACTTCAGCCACAGCGCCACTTCAGGCCTTTCTTGTTTATATGGTACTGAGGAATTGAACCCAGGGCTTTATGCATCCTAGGTAAGCATTTCACCATTAAGTTATATTCCTAACCTAACTTATGGCTTAAGTTTTGTTTTGTTTTGTCAGTTGTGGAGCTTGAACTCTGGCCTGGGTGCTGCTGCCCCTGCACTCTTAAACTCAAGATGAGCCACAGCACCACTACTGGTTTTTCTAGTGGTTTATTGGAGATAAGAGTCTCCTGCAGTTCCCTGCCACAGCTGGGCTGGCTTTGAACCTGATCCACAGATCTCAGCCTCTGAGTAGCTAGGATTATAGGCGAAAGCCACCGCTGCCCTGTGACTTTAAGTTTTTATATCTAAACTAAATCTGATGGATGCTTCTTCCCAGTATCTTTTTTTTGTTGTTGTCGTGGAGCCTGAACTCTGGGGCCTGGGCGCTGTCCCTCAGCTCTTCATCTCAAGGCTAGCGTTTTACCACTTAAGCCTCAGCACCACTTCTGGCTTTTTCTGCTTATGTGGTGCTGGGGAATCGAGACCAGGGCTTCGTGCATGCAAGGAAAGCACTCTACCATTGAGCTAACTTCCCAGCCCCTCCAAATATCTTAAAGTCCATTTCTCTGTTCTCTGCAGGGATTTTTTTTATGGTCCTGGGATCTCACAGGATTAAGTAAACCCTCTAGAATGGTGGATGAGGCTGTGGTAGATACAGACTTATCTTCAACCAGAGCCTCTTTATTGTTATTTTTGTTGTTGTTAATTATTACATAATTGTACAAAGAGGTTGCAAATCCATACATGAGGTTACGAATACAGTGTTTTTAATCAATGTTTACCCCTTTCATTATTCCCATTCTCTCCCTCCCATCCCTACCCTTAAATTGAGCCTATTATGACCCCATTTTGATAGCTCCAACCACAGTCCTTAATGACTTGAATATGAATGCACTGTCCACAAGATTCTTGCCTATTTGTGATTTCTTCCTTTGGACTCAAGCTCCGCTGTCGTAGTTGCCAGTTCTCTACATAGGCATTGCTGTTCACTTTTTCTTCTGTGATCCTGTAGCGTTTGGTTGACTTACCTTCTTCATTATCCTTTCCGTTTTACTGTGGGCTTTCAAAGACCCAAGATTCTTTTTCTTTAGTCTTTTTTCACTATATAAATAGTGAATGAATAAGTCTAGTAGAAAATGTTGGATTGGGGGCTGGGAAGGTGGCTCAGTGGTAGAGCGCTTGCCTTGCATGCATGAGGCCCTGGGTTCAATTCCTCAGCACCACATAAGCAAAAAAGAAAA
>NW_012269572.1:10716-13575 GCF_000151885.1 Dipodomys ordii
GGTGCTGAGGAATCGAACCCAGGGCCTCAAGCATGCAAGGCAAGCGCTCTACTACTGAGCCACCTTCCCAGCCCCTCTAGTGTCTTTTTTTGGACTTCCTGCCTGGGCTGGCTTTGAACCACAATCCTCAGATCTTAGCCTCTTGAGTAACTAGGATTACAGGCATGAGCAACCGGTGCCTGGCTAGCAGTTCTTCCTTGAACCTAGGTTTGGAGAATAAATTCTGAGGCCATGTTATTGTTGTGTCTATGGAGACACCAAAAACATAGAGTTTCTAAGCTTTAGATGAAATTTGAAGATAAGACAGGTAGAGGTGTATTAAAAAGGAACTAGAAATAGAGCTGTGGCTTAAAGGGTAAGAGCACTAGACTAGCATCCAACTTCAAGCCCCACTACCAACAACAAAAATTAAAAAAAGGGCTGGAAATAAGACTTAGTAGTAGAGTGCTTGCCTATCATGCATGAAGCCCTGGATTCCATTTCTCAGTACCATATACAGAAATAAAGCTGGAAGTGGTGCTATGGCTCAAGTGGTAGAGTGCCAGCCTTGAGCACTGAGAGACTTAGGGACAGTGACCAGGCTCTGAGTTCAATGAAATATAAAAAGAAAGTGGGAGACTTAGGTTTTACCAGGCTGAGCTTTGGCCTCCTCACCTGTTATCCTCATGTTCCTTGCTGTGTCTGGTTTTGGAAGAAGACTGAGGTCTAAATGGACATCAGGAAGGCAGTATTGAGAGGGAAAGTAGTTAGGCATGGTGGGGCTGAAAGGAATGGAGCCCTGCCTGACTTGTTTGTGAGTAAGGGACAGGTAGGTCTCTGTTGTTCGCGTTTACCATTAGAGAAGCAGGAGCCACATCAAGTGGATTGGAAGGTTATGCCAATAGTGCCTCGGGTTCCTAAGATTGAAGATTGCGAGCATTCCTGTGTGCTGGCCAGGCCCTTGTCCCTGAACTTGAGGTTGACTGCACTTTCTGTATTACAGAAGGTTCCTGTTGTTAAAGAAGAAGATGAGCCAGAAGAAGAAGATGAAGAAGAAATGGGTCATGCAGAAACCTATGCAGAGTACATGCCAATAAAATGTATGCCTTTGAAAACTCTGTCAAAACAAAAGACTTACAGGTTCCTCTGGGCTAGGACTCTTATCCCTTAGCTTTTAATTTAGCTCAGGGCTGGCCCTCTAACATTAGAGTCACAACTCTTTCAGAAATTTATAATCTTGTTTTAGATTGAAGACCATTGAAGACCAAGACTAAAGCTTAGATTTCATTATGTCATATTCATTTTGATCATATAAGTAAAAGCCAAAGCAAATTGTAGAGATATTCTATCTTAACCTTATATGGTTTGCTTTGTTCATCTAAAATCATAAAAATATCAGAATTTAAACAAATAACTACTTGAATTTATTACCACCAGTTCTGCTTTTTGTGTAATTGTAGTATTGGTTTCTGTGAAAAGACACTAATAATATAATTAAAATTGCATTAGAAATCTCTACGGATTGGGGGGGAGGGGGGAGGCTGGGAAGGGATGTGAAGGGTAAACAAAGGAGGAGGATGCAATGCTTGGTAAGAAATGTACACATTATCCTGCCCATGCAATTGTAACCCCTCTGTACAGTATGTTCACAAATAAAACAAAATTAAATTAAAAAAAAAAAGAAATCTCTACTTGTCAACAGACTCCAAAATGGTATATTTTCCTAGATCTCAAGTTTACATATGAGATTGCATCAAAGTAGACAAACAGTAACTTGTATGAAAGCTCCAGTATGTTTTCTCTGTCATAGTGAAAGTGTTATATTTTAGAAGACTGGAAATGTTAATAGAAAGATTAAAATGGACATTTAAAATTTTTCATTTAGTAAAAATTGGCCTGCGTCACCCAGATGCTGTAGTGGAAACTAGCTCTTTATCCAGTGTCACTCCTCCTGATGTTTGGTACAAAACGTCTATTTCTGAAGAAACGATTGATAATGGCTGGCTATCTGCATTACAGCTTGAGGCAATTACATATGCAGCCCAGGTAATTCATAATTTCATTTAATGGTTCTTTATTTTAGTCCACTAATAAAGGTGTTTACTTGAAAGGTGAAGTTTCCTTTAATGAAACATTTCTGACTGTGATTTAAAATTTTTTCTTAAATTATCTTTAAGTACTGTACACAGATGTTCCCATTTTACAAAACAGTATATGAATACAAGATATCTGACAACATTGTCACCCATCGCTCCTAACCCTGAATGTGATTTTTGTTTTTTGTTTTTGTCGGTCATGGGACTTGAACTCTGGGCTTGGGGGCTGTCTCTGCACTCTTCAGCTCAAGGTGAGCGCTCTACTGCTTGAGCCACAGCACCACTTCCAGTTTTCAAGTGGTTTATTGGAGATGAGTCTCAAGGACTTTCATGCCCGGCTGGCTTTCAACTGCAATCCTCAGATCTCAGCCTCCTGAATAGCTAGGAATATAGGCATGAGCCACCAGTGCTCTGCTGGATGTGATTTTTTTTTTTTGGTTGGTCATGGGGCTTGAACTCTGGGCCTGAGCACTGTCCCTGTGCTCTTCAGCTCAAGGTGAGCGCTCTACCATTTGAGCCACAGCACCACTTCCGGTTTTCTGGTGGTTTATTGGAGATAACAGTTTCATGGACTTTCCTGCCTGGGCTGGCTTTGAACGGAGATCCTCAGATCTCAGCCTCCTGAGTAGCTAGGATTATAGGCATGAGCCACTGGCACCCGGCTAGATGTGATTTTTTTTTTTTTTTTTTTTTTTTTTTTGGTCGTGGGGCTTGAACTCTGGGCTTAGGCACTGTACCTGCACTCTTCAGCTCAAGGCTAGCGCTCTACCACTTGAGCCACAGC
>NW_012269573.1:0-4371 GCF_000151885.1 Dipodomys ordii
CTTCCTTCCTTCCTTCCTTCCTTCCTTCCTTCCTTCCTTCCTTCCTTCCTTCTTTCCTTCCTTCCTCTCTTCCTACCTCCTTTCCTTTCTTCATTCCTTCCTCTCTTTCTCTCTCCCTCCCTTCCTCTTGCCCATCTTCATTTGTATATCCCCAGATGCTCAGCAGGAGAAGGTGAACTCCTTAGCTTGAACAGAATCTTTCCTACTTCCAGGAAAGAAAATACTAGCAGGTGCACTCAGCAGCGCAATAGCACTCTACCTAAGCAACAGCAATTAAAAACAATTACAAACAAGCTTTAAAAGGCATTCATTTGCAAAGTAGTTATGAAGCAATCCAAAATCTGTATAGAATAAAAGCAACTGCAGAGGAAAACAAATCCTTTGAGAGTTCTGACCAGGAAATTGTGATCGCTGTTAAGTGCCAAAATAAACGTAACAGGCCAACTCAAAACTGCTTATCTGTGTGTGCTTTCCACAGGGACCAAAGATAGGCAAAGTTAGTCTGGTTGCTGTTAGAGCTATTAAAGGTCATGAAAGTCAAAACAAGAGTTAGGCGGTCTGCGTGAGCCTTTGGTAAGCAGGGGGCAAGGTTTGCTCCATGTTTTCTCAGTTCTAGAGAAGTGAGCGAGAGGTGGCAGTCATGATCTTTACGTCTCTAGAATCGTGCATTGTTGCATTGTTTTCATGCACAAGTTAAAGGAGGATTTTTAAATCAATCTAAGGGCAGAGGAGGGATGATCACACTTTCCAAACTGTCTTCTCATCCTCATGCAATCAAAACTTCAGATCTTCCAACTCCACACTGCTACTGACTGGGGATTAGGAAGGTGGCAACAGCAGCTGGCACATTTCTCTCCAGATGTGCTGTACCTAGTACGGCAGTGAGTGCTTGGTATTCAGTTCTGCTGAGTAACTTCTCCAATGTGCTACTGCTAATAAATAACAGAACATGAGCCTAGGCCATGCTAACGTCCACGTCTTTGTTTAACCCCTCTTTCATGACCTTTCCATTTGGACATTAGTCAAAAAGGCAAGGTTCCAGCCAGGCACTGGTGGCTCACACCTGTAATCCTAGCTACTCAGGAGGCTGAGATCTGAGGATCTTGGCTCAAAACCAGCTCGGGCAGGATAGCTTGCAAGACACTTATCTCCAATTAACCACCAGAAAACTGGAAGTAGCGCTGTGGCTCAAGTGGTGGAGTGCTAGCCTAGAACTGAAGAGCTCAGGGACAGCACCCAGGCCCAGAGTTCAAGACCCATGACCAACAACAACAATGACAACAACAACAAAAAAAGCAAAGCAAAAAACAAAAAAAAAACCGCAAGGTTCCGTGTTCTTTGTGCCTGTATCTGAATTTCTCCCATCACACCTGCATGGAAGCCCTAGGCTACAGAGAATGAAATGGAAATTTCATCAGCCCTCTCTTATTAATTTTTTTTGGTTGGTCATGGGGCTTGAACTCTGGGCCTGGGTGCTGTCCCTGAGCTCTTATTTCCAATAAACCACTCAAAAAACTGGAAGTGGTGCTGTGGCTCAAGTGGTAGAGCGCTAGCCTTGAGCCGTAGTATGACAAAGTTGAGTAACTCAGTGAAGATTGCACAGCCTCATAGTGGAGAATCCAGGATTCAAATCCTACTATAAAGCCCATAAAGCTCTTAATTTGAATCTTCTGAATGATTTTATGACCAAGGCAATGAGGGAAGACAACTCTTCCGCCCCCACCACACAGCAAGCTAAGAGAATTAAAATAGTTTTGCACTCAAGGCTAGGATTGAACCCAGCATTTCCCTCCCATGAGCTCTACTTTGCCAACAAAACATTTGATCAAGCAATATTTTCATTCCACAATTTTGGAGATAAGGAGCTTAAAATCACAAATATGTGACGCTATTTTAGGAGTCTATGGTAATTTCCAACTCTTTCTTCTTTTGATGGGCAAGGAAAGTTAGAGGGCTAGAAAGTACTGGGTCCTGGGAAGGAGAAAGAGCCCTCTGGAGGAGGGAGCAATGACCTTATCCAATTAGACAGCAAGCTCCTACTGTGCCTTGCGCATTGTTACTTGAGAGCTAGCAAATGAAAGCAGGGCACAGCTGTCCTGTGGGACCATACATAATGGAAACTAGGGATCAGATAATAAGCCTGAGCAGAGATCTAATCCATGATAGAATATTTATTTAAGAGTAGGCAGCGTTGTATTCAGAAGCTAAGGATTAAGAAGCTAAATCGATCTTATGATTCTGATTTTGTTGTTCCCAATATTACTGTGAGAAAATCCTAAAAACAAAACCAAAAAAAACCCCCAAAACAAACAAACAAAAAACCTCCTATCATTTCTAAGCCAAATCTTGGAATGAGGCTCAATTATGGTCTTAGCTGGATATTTTGTCAGTGAAAGGGAGGCAAGCTTTTAGAGCTCATTTTTATGTCTACTCCATGGGTGGTGTGAGTGCTCATGAGAGAGTTCAGTAGGAATTAGGAATTCTTGAGCAAAAATATCCAAGCCTAAGAAATACTGAAGCATAGCTTTCAAATCACATTTTTCTATGTAGGATATATATATATATATATATATATATATATATATTATACGTAATATATATAATATTTTTTGGTTGGTCGTGGGGCTTGAACTCTGGGCCTGGGTGCTGTCCCTAAGCTCTTCAGCTCAAGGTGAGTACTCTTATCACTTGAGCCACAAGGCCACTTCTGATTTTCTGGTGGTTAATTGGAGATAAGAGTCTCATAGATGGGGCTGGGAAGGTGGCTCAGTGGTAGAGTGCTTGCCTTTCATGCATGAGGCCCTGGGTTCGATTCCTCATCACCACATAAGCAGAAAAAAAAAGCCGGAAGTGGCGCTGTGGCTCAAGTGGTAGAGTGCTAGCCTTGAGCTGAAGAGCTGAGGGACAGCACCCAGGCCCAGAGTTCAGGCCCTATGACTGGATCAAAAAAAAAAAAAAGAGTCTCATAGACTTTCCTGCCTGGGCTGGCTTTGAACCACTATTCTTAGATCTCAGCCTCCTGTGTAGCTAAGATTACAGGCATCAGCCAAAGGTGCCTGGCTTTATAGGCTATAATATTAAATTTTTTTCTTACCTTTGTTCAGAACCTCTGAGTGTTTGATGGTTTTGGTAAGATCATCATTTGAAATGAAGTCAGCAGCTTCATGTTGCTGCTCAGGATGCTTGTGTATTGCAGCTACTTGATACCATAATCATCCCATGCTAATGAATTCCTTTAGTTACAGCGTGTTTCTCAAACTTTTGGATATGTGTTAGATTAATCTGAAGAATCCATGACGACAGTCTTGGTCATAGTAAGAGTAAGCCTTTTCATGATTATTAATTACCAAAAAAACAAACAAACGATAAAAACCCTTCTATGTTACTTGCTGCGCACCAGCCACTGTTCTAGATATCTTATGTGTGTTAACTTACTCAATATGTGTAAATGCTGTTATTAGGTCAGTTAGTCTGAGGAGAGAAATGAAGTCAATTGTCCTCCTCATACAGCTAATAAGTAAGAACTATGGTAAAAACTTAGGGTCAAACCTTGTTACCACCAAGCCCAAGTCTATGCCAGCACCTTGTATTAAGAATCTAGAATAGCAGGGCACTGGTGGCTAACGCCTGTAATCCTAGCTACTCAGGAGGCTGAGATCTGAGAGTCCTGGTTCTCCAATTAAGTGACACAGACTGTCTAGTTGGATTAAAAAGCAAGATCCTTTTATCTGCTGCCTTCAAGAGTCACACCTTGACCATAAAAACAATCATATTTTGAAAGTGAAAGGCTGGAATAAAATCTACCAAGTAAATAGTCCCCATAAACAGGCAGGGGTTGCAATCCTAATATCAGATAAAATAGACTTTAAATTAAAATTAGTGAAAAGAGATAAAGAAGGTCACTACATACTAATTATAGGATCTCTCCTTCAGGAGGATATTACAATTCTAAATATCTATTCACCAAACAATGGAACACCCAAATTTATGTCCAATTAACCACCAGAAAATGGGAAGTGGCATTGTGGCTCAAGTGGTAGAGCATTCACCTTGAGCTGAAGAGCTGAGGGATAGCATCCAGGCCCAGAGTTCAAGTCCCATGACCAACAACAGCAACAAAAAAAAAATAGAATCTAGAATGATTAGCCAATTATGATGGTGAATCCCTGTAAGTACAACACTAAGGAGGCTGAGGCAGGAGGATCTCTGGTTCAAGGCCAGCCTGGAATATCTAGTGAGATCCTGTTTCAAAAACAAAACAAAGGAAGCCAACAGACAAAAAAGGAATCTGCATCTATTTGCAAAGCATAAATGTTACCATACCTCCCTTACAAATTTTCAGTTTAAAATTTAACATAGCACCTAAAACTA
>NW_012269573.1:6306-6661 GCF_000151885.1 Dipodomys ordii
CACATAAGCAGAAAAAGCCAGAAGTGGCACTGTGGCTCAAGTGGTAGAGCACTAGCCCTGAGCTGAAGAGCTGAGGGACAGCGCCCAGGCCCTGAGTTCAGGCCCCATGACTGACAGAGAGAGAGAGAGAGAGAGAGAGAGAGAGAGTAGCACTGGAGATTGCCAAAAGCTCCTTCAAGCTTTAGAAATGTCACTTCTGTCATTCATGCAGAAAACCCTTCCCCTTGTCTCATTTGCTGATTACGGGGAGGAAATTGTACAAGTGTGTGGAAAGGATCCTGGCTTTTGCTACTCATTTGGTGTGAGATCTAGAGCAAGATTCTGAATGGCTGTGTACTTTTGGACCTTAGCCCAC
>NW_012269574.1:0-396 GCF_000151885.1 Dipodomys ordii
GTTTTGATTTGCATTTCTTTTATGGCTAGAGAGGTTGAGCATTTCTTCATGTGTCTATTGGCCATCCTTCTTTCCTCTTCAAAGAAGTTTCTCTTAAGTCTTAAGCCCACTTATTTATTGGACAGTTGTTTCTTTGAAGATTTGTTTTGGGGGGGGATTTAATTTTTTGATTTCCAGGTATATTTTAGATATAAGACCCTTGACCACTGTAGAAGATCGTCTCCCAATTCGTGGGCTTTCTCTTGATCTTGCCAGCTATGTCCTTTGCCATGCAGAAGCTCTGAAAGTTCATGCGATTCCGTTTGTCCAACCTTTCTTTGATTTGTTGTGTTTCTGGGTCTCTATTAAGAAATTTTCGGCCTGTGCCATGGAGACCTAGAGTTTCTGTTATTCCAT
>NW_012269574.1:6631-8774 GCF_000151885.1 Dipodomys ordii
TTGGTTTGCCTTGTCTCTCTCCCTATCACACTCACACTGAGACCTTTGCAGGCTTTCACTCTTTTCATTTAACATGTTTACCTGTAGTGTTTGTAGAGCTTTTTGGGAACTCTCCTCTGGATTATTCATTATCTCTTCTGTCCCCTGATTATAATGAGTGGGAGTTGAGATCCTCAGAATAGATTAAGGGAATCTATTCAACATCAAATAATTATGTTTTAGTGGCCTAACAACAACAAAGAAGAATTTGCCAAACCAGAAATTATTAGGTTTAGGGAGAATGTGGGGAACAATAAGATTACAGGGATGTGGAAAGGTGAAGGGAGAGTGAAATTAACCAAGTCCTAATCTCAAAGAGGGAAATGGATTGGACAGAATGATAGCAGAGAGAGAAAAAAGAAGAAGAAGAAAAGACAGAAGAATAAATGGAGAAACAAAAATTTTAAATTTAAAAGTGAAGTGCTTAAAAATTATGCAAGTTTAAAGAATTAAATTCAGAGAAGAATGCGATGGGATGAGAGGAGGGAAGGGATAGAAAGGAGACATGAAAAACTAAAAAATAAAAATGTTTAAAGTATTATATGGGTATAAAGAGGTAATACTGCTATTAAGGAATTTAAGTCTAAGAGTTTTTTAATTGAGTAATAAATTTCTGGATTAAGTGTGCACACAATGGGGGGTAAGGTATAATAATCAACAATGGGTATATCTGAGGATGAGCAGAAGAGCAATTATGTCACGCAAAAAAGAATGAAAGTGAAGAAAAAGTGAAAAGAATGAGAAAGAAAGTAAGAAAGAAAAAAAGCATCAAAAGGTCAGTAGAGATTTTAAAAAAAAGAACACACACATATACACCTAAAATAAAAATTTACGAGGAAGAAAAGAAAAAAATAGAAAACAATTTTTTAAAAAAAATTACAAATTAAAAAATACTTTAAAGGTACAAAAAAAATCAAAAAAATCCTTAGATTTTTTTTGGGGGGGCGGGGAATGGGAAGATCCTGTATCTCCCTTGTGTCCATAACCAGTCTCTTGGTGGAGTCTCTGGTCTGCTTGTGGTGTTTGGTTTTGCTGTGGCTTGATTAGTTACTTAAGTCAGTTTGTTTGAGCAGGCAGAAACATGCTCTGCTTGCCCAGGATTTTGTGATCTTCCTCCCAGGCTAGTTCAGTGGGAGGGAGATTTGCTTTGAGGATCACAAAAGAGGGACATGGTTGTTTCCTCTAGTTTGGAAATGCTGTGATGAGGCTAGGTTCTGGATAGAATTGAGGCCTTTCAGCAAACAGTAGCTTTTCCCTGAGGGGCTAGCTTCTGAGACACTCACAGAGCCCAGAGTGGAGCCTTTCTCAGGGTTTATGTTTACTGAATTTCAATTGATTGTCTAAGTTGCTGTAGGGAGGAACAGCTTCTGGCTCTGTTTACCCAGTGATGAAAGCCAGTACTAGGGGGCAGAGTTTTCCTCTGCCTGGGCTGGGTGATTTTTTTCCTGGGTGGAGTTGAGCCTGGCAGGTCAGGTCAGGTTCCTGTGACCTGCTAAATGACTCTTTTCTTTTCTGCCAAGACCTGAGTTGGAGCTAGTAGCTCAGTCGGGCCTTTGTCAATATCAAAGATGGAGGTCTCTGGTAGTGGGGGGGCAGAGGGGTGGCCTTCCCTCCTATGCTCCCTGAGAAGTAGTGAGGATGTCAGGGTTCTACTCCTGCCGGTATCTTGCTTCTGGTCTGCAATCTGTAGGATGAAGATGTCTGCTCCTTGTCAGTTCTTGCTTGTGTTGAGTAGAATCTGCTTGCCAGCTGCGTCTGGTGCCTTTGTCCTGGACTCTCTGTATTGTAGGTATGGCAGCTACAGCCGCAGCCGCGGCTACCGGCAAGTGCTCAGATCTGTCTCCTTGCCTGGATTTTCCCTCTCTGGCCTAGCTCTCTGTACTGTGTTGGCACACTTGGTGAAATTCTCTGGCCTAGGACTGTTCACTGGAACACTAAAACTGCTTTCTATTCGAGAGCTTCTTTAGCCTCCAGCTTCTCCTCTGCCATCTTCCTGGTACTCCCTTAGATTTTTTTTTAACTTGGTTTCTAAAGTTTGCTTCACATGGAAGCACGTGTGACAAACTTATAAACTTACTGCAGGAGGGGGACTGACTGACATAAT
>NW_012269575.1:0-5981 GCF_000151885.1 Dipodomys ordii
TGGGGTTTGACCTCAAAAGAGTGTGGGCACTGTCCCTGAGCTCTTTTTCTCCAGGCTAGCACTCTACCACTTTGAGCCGTAGCTCCACTTCTGGTTTTCTGGTGGTTAATTGGAGATAAAGAGTCCCTCCTCTGACTTTTCTGCCTGGGCTGGCTTTGAACCAAGATCCTCAGATCTTAGCATCGAGTACCTAGGATTACATACTTGAGCTACCAGCACTTGGCTTTGTGTGAAGTATTTTAAAAAGACAACTGTATTCCTAAGCTATTTTGAGTTGACAAATGATCATATGAAAAATAGGAAAAAACAGAGGAAATAAAGATTTTCATTTATGAATTAATGGAAGGCAAAAATAAAAGGAATATGATCAAAGGAGATAGTTTGCAACTATGAAAATAGAACATGGAAACCTGTTGAAATGACTTTTGGGAAGAAAGAGCTACAGAAAAGATGAGACTGACTGGGATATGTGGAAATGTAGCTGAGATAAGGAGGATTGAGGTTCTAGGCCAGCGTAGGAACAAGCTTGCTTTAGAGACTACATCTCCAAAGAAAAAAGCTGGGTGCTGTGGTGCAGGCTTGTCATCAGTTATGGAGAGAAAATAATAGAATCACAGTCCAAGTTAACCCGGGGAAAAATCAAGACCCTATCTCAAAAATACAGAGCAAAATGAGCTAAAGACATGGCTCAAGTGAAGAGTCACTTGCCAAGCAAACATGAGGCCCTGAGTTTAAACCCTAGTACCAAGAAAGAAGAAAGGGAAACAAGAAAATGAATGGAAATGTCATAGAATGCCTTCTTGGCCACAAAAAGAAATTCAAAATCTAAGTTAGAAAAGCTGTACATGAAAACTTTGCACTCAGTATATTTACAATTCAGAGTGTACATCCCCCCCAAAATGCACCAATACCTTTTAAATTAACATGCAAAATCTGCACTAAAATCTAATTCTTCAACTTGACTTTTTAACAATTTGAAATACTTACAGTACACTCTTGCATCTCTTGTTCCTTGGTTGCTAGTCGCATTACAAGGATGTTCTCTCTTCGTGCAGATTCCTGCTGTTGCTGCTTTAGTTTTTCTTCAGACTCCCTTAAGCCAGTTACATCATTTGCTGATTAAAAGAAAAATAATCCAAAATATAAACATGATTTGAAGATAAAACTCAAGTTCTAACTTCCCACAAAGAACAATAAAAAACATCAAATTTTCAGTCTTTACCCTTTCTTATAACAAGGGTATTTGTTCTTAACTTAGTGATCCACAACTACTGAATTATGTTCTTAAAAGTTTATCTTTCCATGAATCAGTGACTCATGCCTATAATCCTAGTTACTCAGGAAGCTAAGGTCTGAGCAGCACAGTTTGAAGCTAGCCTATGAAAGAATGTCCATGAGACTCATCTCTAATCAGCCTCGGAAGACCAGAAGTAGAGCTATGGCTCAAGTGATAGAGCACCAGTCTTTTAAGTGAAAAGGCTGAGGGACATCGCCCAAGCCTTAAGTGCAAGTCCCAGCACAAGAAAAAAAAATCAAATCTGTTCCCACCAGAACACAGGACACATTACACTCAATTTTCATAGCATATGATAAAAATTCCTAATTAATAAATAAAGAGTTCGACAGTGACACTTCTATACATGCATACAATGTACCCCATCAACCTCAGTCCTCTCTGTCACTTGCCCTTGTTCCTTCTTTGCCTTCTTAAAAAGATTTCAACAGATTTCACCGCTCTATTTTCAGATGCATATGAAGTACTTCAACCATACTCACTCTCCTTCTGTTATCACCCTGTCCTGGAGCCCATTTTACTTATCCTGTACACTCATTTTTTAATGTATGTTAATTGTACCAAGGGAATTTTTACCATGGTTTTGCAATGCATATATTTTACTTGAATCAGAGTAACTCTTGATCTCTCTTTGGCCCCTTACCCCAATGACTAGTCCTTTTCTAACCTATTCAATACAAAATGCCATTTATCACATGGACAATTAGTACCTGAACTTCCTTTTTTATGTGGTAGAGTAATCAAACCCATGGTTTCATGCATGCTAGGCAAGCACTCTACCACTAAGCCACATTAGCACTCTACCACTAAGCCACATTCCCAGCCCAGTACCTGAGACGTTCTAGTATGCTATTCTACTGAAAAGTTACAAACTGAAATTAAATTGTTGGTATTATTTTTTAGCAAAATTTGAAAAATCTAAATATACAGTTATATCCTAATTTTAAATTTTCATAAAGCTAGTACTAGTACTTCTACGTATCTCTCTTCTAGACTTATAACTCATGTTTCAATTCAAACTGCTCTATAGAAGACTTAAGCACACTCAAAAGAAACTCTGAAGTAGTTGTGAGTTACTCTCATATATACTCTTGGAATCTTGCTAAGAACAGACAGGCCCTTATAACTTCTCAGAAAATATTTTATCTCCTGTAGCTTATTTTCCAGCTCAATACAGTGCCAGCACAGAGCTCTTAAAAGCGGAATCAAAATTACAATTGTTTCAATAACACCAATTAAAAGCATTTGTAATAAACTTAAAACAATATATGTGCTTAACATAAAAAGAATACATTCAGGGCTGGGAAGGTGGCTCAGTGGTAGAGCGCTTGCCTTGCATGCTTGAGGCCCTGGGTTCGATTCCTCAGCACCACATAAGCAAAAACAAAAAAGCCGGAAGTGGTGCTGTGGCTCAAGTGGTAGAGCACTAGAGCTGAAGAACTGAGGGACAGCGTGCAGGCCCAGAGTTCAGGCCCCACGACCAGACCCCCCCCCCCAAAAAAGAACACCTTCATAATAAAACAGATTACTCTATGTTTGTAGCAACGAACTAAAAGGAGATGTATATATTAACAATCTGTAGAAAGCTAAAACATAAATAAAACTTACAGTTAAGATCTGTGTACTTGCCCTCCAAAGCTTGGACGTATGCTTCATACTGTTTCCATCTAGTATAAAAACAAGTCCATATTAGTGTGACATTAAGATTGCTTTTATTAATGGTACTAAAAGCCATATCTTTTTTTTTTTTTTTTGGTCGGTCATGGGGCCTGATCTCTGGGCCTGGGCGCTGTCCCTCAGCTCTTCAGCTTAAGGCCAGCGCTCAAGCACTTGAGCCACAGTGCCACTTCCGGCTTTTTTCATTTTGCTTATGTGGTGCTGAGGAATCGAACCCAGGGCCTCAGGCATGCAAGGCAAGCGCTCTACCACTGAGCCATCTTCCCAGCCCCAGTCCATGATATTCTTATCTCCAATAAACCACCAGAAAAGCAGAAGTAGCGCTGTGGCTCAAGTGGTAGAGCGCTAGCCTTGAGCTGAAGACGTGAGGGACAGCACCCAGGCCCAGAGTTCAAGCCCCATGACCAACCAAAAAAAAATATATATATATATATACATATATAGGTTGTAATAATGACCAGTGATATAGTACTATAAAATAGAAGAGGGAAAAAGCATTAGAACAGCAAATTAAAAGACTACTTGAAGGGCTGGGAAGGTGGCTCAGTGGTAGAGCACTTGCCTTGCATGCATGAGGCCCTGGGTTCAATTCCTCAGCACCACAAAAGCAAAAAGAAAAAAGCTGGAAGTGGCACTGTGGCTCAAGTGGTAGAGTGCCAGCCTTGAGCTGAAGAGCTGAAGGACAGCACCCAGGCCCAGAGGACCAGACCAAAAAAAAAAAAAAAAGACTACTTAAAGCACTCAGTAATTCTCAAATTACATAAATGTAGTAGAATTCATCATTCATTTTATGATATCTCATTCTCTAACTTAAGATAGAAACTTCTGTGACGTATAATCTAATTACTCAGTTAAGCAGGGTACTTGTAATCCTAGCTAGTCAGGAGGATGAGATCTGAGGATCACAGTTGGAAACCAACCCTAGCAAGAAAGTCTGTGAGATTCTTATCTCCAATTAACTACCAAAAAGCTGGAAGTGGAACTGTGGCCTTAAGCAAAAAAGTTCAGGGACAGTTCCTAGGCCCTGAGTTCAAGCCACAGGACCAGCAAAATAATAATTTAAAAATTGCTCATTTAAACTGGGCGCCACTGGCTCATGCCTGTAAACATATCTACTCAGGAGGCTGAGATTTTAGGATTGAAGGTAGCTCAGGTGGGAAACTCTGTGAGACTCTTATCTCCAATAAACCATTCAGAAAAAGCCAGAAGTATCACCGTGTGCTCAAGTAGTAAAGTACTAGCACTAGCCTTGAGCATAAAGCTCAGGGACAATGCCCAGGCCCTGAGTTCAAGCCCCAGTACCAGGGGAAAAAAATAGCTCACTTAAATATTAGCCATTTTATTTTTATTTTTTTATTGTGAACATACTGCGTACAGAGGGGTTACAATTACATGGGCAAGATAATGAATACATTTCTTATCAAGCATTGTAGCCTCCTCCTTTGTTTACCCTTCACATCCCTTCTCAGCCTCCCCCCCCTAAATATTAGCCATTTTAAAAAGCCATACTCTTCAGTTGGACCACAAATTCCTCCTATAAACTACAAGAGTCTTTTGTAGCAGTCATCATATGTAGGTTTATAGCATACACACATTAGTGACTAAACTTAAAGTATGGACATAGAAGGAGGATTTCAAGGTTAGTAAATAAAACTCCAAAAGAAAAAGTAGATACTCTTATTATTAAAAAAATTTTTCTTGCCGGGCGCCGGTGGCTCATGCCTGTAATCCTAGCTACTCAGGAGGCTGAGATCTGAGGATCTCGGTTCAAAGCCAGCCCAGGCAGGAAAGTCCGTGAGGGTCTTATCTCCAATAAACCACTAGAACACTGGAAGTGGTGCTGTGGCTCAAGCAGTAGAGCCAGCTCACCTTGAGCTGAAGAGTGCAGGGACAGCGACTAAGCCTAGAGTTCAAGCCCCACATCTGACACACACACACACACACACACACACACACACACAATTTTTTTTCCCTTTAAAACATACCTTTTTAGGAAGAGGTTCTTCGTTGGTCATCTTGAATCCTAAAAAAAAAAAAGACAACAAAAAGTTCAATTGCTAGTTTCTTCCAATTAAAGCAAAACAAAAAAAAATGTTATTTTAAGCCAATTATTAACCTAAGTGAAATGGTAAATAGTTAATCTGATTTATATAAACCTTTTATTTTAGAACTGCTTCATCTATTTATCAGGATCATTTATGGTGCTGGGACATTGAACCCAGCCCTACCTCCAACATAAAATAGACATTAAAAAAGGTACAAACACATTAAGAGTTTTTGTATAATCTATACCCAATTTCCTTTGTTAGTATCTTCCATTATGTATGTGATCTAACATTATTTCCTTATAAAGTATTGATGTCTTGGGATGCTGCTATAAAATGGCAAAATACAAATCTTGTCTAAGTCTAACTTTGTGCTGATGTTAGATATTGACTTCTGGAGGGAAGCTAGGCATGTTGCTGAAGGGATAAAGAAAGGCAGCACTATTCAAAACCATGAGACCCTATCTGAAAAATATTCTAAAGCAAAATGGGTTAGGAGTATGGCTCAGTGTCTAGATAAACTATCTTGAATTTAATTTCCATAGTGAAAATGAAAAAAAAAAGGGGAGGGGGGAGGGAAATATCAGGATTTTTTTTGGGGGGGCGGGGGGGTTGCCAGTCCTGGGGCTTGAACTCAGGGCCTGGGTGCTGTGCCTCAATAGTTAAATGGATTCAAAACAAAAGGCAAATTAGAATAGGCTTAAATGTTAAAAAGCATCTGCAGCATTCAATTCAGTCAACAGAACCTAATTCCCATCACATTCACCTTGCATGACTGTGATAAGAAACTTATGTTCCTCAGGCATTTCTTTTAGCCTGGCAAATAGTTCTAAAAGAAATGTACTCGTGACCTGATTTATATAACCATAACTCCTCTGTACATTACCTTTATTATAAAGTTTCTTTCTTTCTTTCTTTTTTGGTCCGGTTGTGGGGCCTGAACTCTGGGCCAGGGCACTGTCCCT
>NW_012269576.1:0-1083 GCF_000151885.1 Dipodomys ordii
TGCATAAAAATTCTACTCTGGGCTACCTTCCTCTGAATTATTCAGCAAGAACAGCAGTGTGAAATCTCATCTGTAATTGATGGTCAGGAAAATAGAACACCAATCAGATCTTGATAGTAATATTTTCTTTATCTTTATTTCTATCTCCTTTCTTTCTTTCTTTTTTTTTGGGGGGGGGCCACCTGAACTCTGGGCCTGGACACTGTCCCTCAGCTCTTCAGCTCAAGGCTAGTGCTCTACCACTTGAGCCACAGTACCACTTTCAGCTTTTTTTTTCCTTTTGCTTATGTGGTGCTGAGGAATGGAACCCAGGGCCTCATGCATGCAAGGCAAGTGCTCTACTACTGACCCACCTTCCCAGCCCTCTATCTCCTTTCTTAATAAGTTAATTATCTACTGGGAATCCAGCTGATCCTAATAAGTAGCCATTAGTATAAATGCCTTGCACTCTTCAACTCGGGCCTTGAATCATTGTTTCTGCTAAGAAATGCATCAAGAAGAACTACTCTGCCATCATCCAGGTGGAGACTGTGAGGGGTTATTGACACATACAAGTGCATCCATGGAGAAGGACTCAGGAATGTCCTTGGGCATTCAGAGACATCTGGAAGTCAGCCATAAGGGAGAAGGGGCTCCAGATATATATACTTGTACCAGCCTTAACAAAGCTATCTGGGTCAATGGAATCAGGAAGATCCCATAAGTATCTGTGGTTGTCCATGAAAGGTACTGAGGATGAAGATTCATACACAGGCTCAACCTTTTCGTTACATATATAGCTGTACCACTTAAAAAAAAAACAACTATGGATGGAGCTGGGCATTAGTGTCTCATGTCTGTAATCCTAGTTACTTAGGAGGCTAAGATCTGAAGATCAAGATTCGAAGCCAGCTTTGGCAGAAAAGTCTGTGACATGCTTAGCAACACTTAACCAGCAAAAAAGCCGTAAGTGGAAGTTTTATTCAAGTAGTAGAAATTAGTTGTAGGGCTTGAACTCAAGGCCTGGTCACTGTCCCTGAGCTCTTTTTTTTTTATTTTTTTATTATGAAAATACCGTACAGAGGAGTTACAATTACATGGGCA
>NW_012269576.1:1133-1519 GCF_000151885.1 Dipodomys ordii
CTTGAACTCAAGGCCTGGTCACTGTCCCTGAGCTCTTTTTTTTTTATTTTTTTATTATGAAAATACCGTACAGAGGAGTTACAATTACATGGGCAAGATAACGAGTACATTTCTTATCAAGCATTGCTGCTTCCTCCTTTGTTTCCCCTTCCTATCTCTTCCCATATCCTGCCACGCGGCCGCCCCCTCTCCCCCCAACCCCCTCCACCCCCACCCTGGCCGAAGTTGTAAAGTTCATTTTTCAACAGAAGACTTGTACATAACCCCTGCTTTCACTGAGCTCTTTTGTTTAAGGCTAGCACTCTACCACTTTTTTTTAAATTTAATTTAATTTTATTTGTGAACATACTGTACAGAGGGGTTACAATTACATGGGCAGGATAATG
>NW_012269577.1:0-911 GCF_000151885.1 Dipodomys ordii
CATACAAAGCAAGCGCTCTACCACTGAGCCAAGTACAAGTCATGCATACAAAGCACGCGCTCTACCACTGAGCCAAGTCCAAGTCTTCACAGACCCAAGTCCAGCTTTTTCATCGTTGGTTTTTTTTTTCAATCAATGTAGAACCATATAAATAACTGCTGAAACCTGGCTCTGGTGGATTATGCCCAGTATCCTACACACTCAGGAGGCTGAGATCTAAGAATTGCTATTCAAAGCCAACCCAGGCAGAGAAGTCCATGAGACACATCTCCAATGAGCCATAAGAAAACCCAAGGTACTGCTGTGGCTCAAACTAGTGTAACACTAGCCTTGAGCAAAAGAGCTCTGTGTTCATGACTCAGAACAGATGAACACAAAAACACCCCAAACCAAACAAACACAACCCCTCCCCCATAGTACTGAGTAGGCAGGAAGATGTCAACTTTGGTACTTGGAAACCAGCCTCTGTTGCTTTGTACATGGCTTGTATTACATTCAGTTTATCTCATCCATTAAAATCTGTGTTAAGGGCTGGGAAGATGGCTCAGTGGTAGAGTGCTTGCCTTGCATTCATGAGGCCCTGGGTTCGATTCATCAGCACCACATAAGCAAAAAACCTGGAAGTGGTGCTGTGGCTCAAGTGGTAGAGCACTAGCCTTGAGCTGAAGAGCTGAGGGACAGTGCCCAGGCCCAGAATTCAGGCACCATGACTGGAAAAGAAAATAAAAAATAAATAAAATCTGTGTTAAGTCTTTGGGTCTGTTGGCCTTATCTCAATTTGGAGATATAAGGCTGCATTGTGCTTCCCAGAATATTCACACAGCAAGTAACAAATTCATGACCCCTGTTCACTTTTTCTCAGTAAGTGGTTTGGATGCCATTGTGGTCGATTCCAATTTATACTCTCAACA
>NW_012269577.1:961-1237 GCF_000151885.1 Dipodomys ordii
TCGATTCCAATTTATACTCTCAACAGGTGCAGTGGCACCGTGGGTGGTAAAATCATTATTTCAAGCCTTTCTTGACATCTAATTTATGGATAGAAGTAAAACATTCAGGTTTGAGCTAAGTGCTGGTGGCTCATATCACTAATTCTAGTTACCTAGGAGGCTGAGATTTGAAGATTGTGGTTTGGCATCTGCCTAGGTAGGGAAGTCCTGAAGACTTCCTTCCCCAGGTAACCCCCCAAAAGCTGAAAGTGATCTTGTGAGTCAAGTGGTAGAGGA
>NW_012269578.1:0-2060 GCF_000151885.1 Dipodomys ordii
CTTGAGCTGAAGAGCTGAGGGACAGCACCCAGGCCCAGAGTTCAGGCCCCACAACCAGACCCAAAAAATAAAATAAAATACTTTATTAAGTTATTATAATATATAAAAATATACCAAGAGAATAAACAAGGAAAGACCTGTCTCCACCTTTCAGTTTGACTTTGCATTTTTTATATTCTCTGATCATACAGCTTACATAGCCTCAAATGACTGCCTGAGAAAAGTCAACATAATAATTATATCTGTTGACTTCGTTTATGCACTCACTGCTTCCCTAAAATCCAAGTTTTTGCTTAAGCAATCCCTCTCCCACCCACACAGAAAAAGGAAACTTGAACTCAACTAGGTACTTAATCTTGTGTTTTTCATTCCCAAAATCTAACCAATTCAAGTTTAGAATAATCACTTCCTCTATCTGCTAAATATTTCTAATTAGTAACTAATTGTTCTGTATCATTCATCTTGCTTAACACAAAATCAACATCATTACATTTATAAAACAATTATTTGTTTACTACTACTTACCAATGATGCCTAAACAACTATGTCATTAAAACACCTAACCAAAATATACAGAGATTTTCCAATACTATCATTGGTTCTTTCATTAACCTGAATTAGTGCAATTAAATGTAGGAATAATACTTCGAGTGAATCCCATCTGAGAAAATCTAAAAACATTTTTTTTCTAAGAAATACAGCTTTTTAATTATTACTGTTAGTCTTCTTACCAAAATTTCCTTATAATTCCCTCATAATTCTACTCTAACCTCAGATGCCTACAGGTGTCAGACTACAAACCTTAACTAGACTAATAATAGGAAGTAGTGAAACCTATTATCAACTAGAGAGGACATTCTCATCTACAAGCAGTCAAATTCAGCATTTTTTAAGAATTATATAAACTTAAAATTTTAGATACTCACCAATTTTTGACTCCCAACTAATAAGGACCTCAATATATATAATGTAGTCATTTTACAGTAAATGCTTCTAATAAAGATGTTTAAAGACTTCTAAGGGAATAGAAAAGCAATTACATTTTCAACTGTTTTAGATTTACTCAAATGTTTGTTGAATACCAATTATGTACATTTTTAAAAATGATAATCAGAGTCAGAGAATAAAGAAGTAACACATGTAAAACTAAACAAGGGCTGGGCCCAGTAGATCATGCCTGTAATACTAGTTACCAAGAGGCTAAGATCTAAGGATTGCCAGCCTGGGAAGGAATATCCCTGAGACCCATATCTCTAATTAACCAACAAAATACCAGAAATGGAGGTGGGGCTCAAATGGAGGAGCACAAGCCTTGAACAAAAAGTTCAAAGACAGTGCCCACACCTTGAGTTCAAGCTCCCAGAAAATATCTATATGATACTATTCTAAGCACTTTACATCTATTAATGCACTACAGTCTCATAATAATCTATCATCTAAATCTTAAAAGGTGAAATTAGGAACTGGTCCATGATCAGAAAGCAATTGAGAATCCAAATTCATTCTAGATCCAGAATCCATATTCTTAACTGATATTCTAAATTAGAGTATCACATTCCCACAAACTAATCTAGGTTAAATACTCTTTGAAGCACTATCATAGTAGCCTGTCCCTACATAATAGGATCTTCCTGTTTTTCTGATTATAGAATTGACCTATATCCTTTCTAAGGTCAAGGATCTCATGTTTTTTAATTTTTAAGAAGTTTTTTATTATAAAAATACTGTACAGAGGGATTACAATTACATAAGGTAATGAGTATATTTCCTATCAAGCACTGTTGCTTCCTCCTCTGTTTTTTTCCCTACCATCCCTTCCTTCCCTGCCTCCCCAACTACTCTCCCATCTCCCCATGCTAAACTTGTAAAGCTCATTTTCAACATAGTGTCTTGTACATCTGATTATTAAAATGGGTCAACTTGTAGCCCTTTTTAAGCATTTTGATTGTTCCATTCCACTCCCCAAATTAGAAAAGTATATGTACAAGGCACCAGAATCAAATACAGTGAAAAAGAGTTATACCATGGGGGAGGAACATACAAAAGAAACAAAAAAAAAA
>NW_012269579.1:0-1031 GCF_000151885.1 Dipodomys ordii
GAGAGCGAGAAGAAGGGGGGACCTGCGGGGTGGAAAGGGGGTGAGGGGGGGAGGAGGGAGGAGGGGAGACGGCAGCTGCGCCCCGAGATTCCCCCACCTTCTGACGAAGCCCATGCCAGCCCAGGCGCTGAAGAGGAGTTGGGGCTGGAGACCGCCTCGCGGGCGCCCCCCGGAGGGCTCTGGCCACGCTGACAGCCTGCCCGGCCCGCGCCCGGCCTGGCGCTGTCCGCGGTGCTGAGCTCTCCAAGGGGCGCTGTCCGCGGCGCTGAGCTGTCCAAAGGGCGCTGTCCGTGGTGCTGAATTCTCACGGGAGGGGCTGTCCAAGGCGCCGAGCTCTCCCAGGGGGGAGCTGTCCACGGTGCTGAACTCTCCAAGGGCTGAGCTGTCGGCGGTGCTGAGCTTTCCAATGGGGCCCTGTCCGCGGTGCTGAACTCTCAAGGGGCGCCGTCCAAGGCGCTGAACTCTCCGGGGGTGCTGTCCAAGGTACTGGGCCGTCCGAGGTGCTGAGCTCTCCAAGGGGTCGCTGCCCGAAGTTCTGGGTTCTCCAAAGTGCTGTGTTCTCCAAGGGGCTGGGTTCTCCAAGGAGTAGTTGTCCAAGGCGCAGAAACCTCAAAGGTGCTGTGCTTTCCAAAGGGCTCTGTCCAAGGTTCTGGGTTCTCCAAGATGCTGGGTTCTCCAAGGTGCTGGGCTCTCTAAGGTGCTGTGCTCTCCAAAGGGCTCTGTCCAAGGTTCTGGGGTTTCCAAGGTGCTGGGTTCTCCACGGTGCTGGGTTCTCCACGGTGCTGGGTACTCCAAGGTGCTGGGTTCTCCAAGCTGCTGAGCTCTCCACGGTGCTGGGTTCTCCAATGTGCTGGGTTCTCCAAACTGCTGAGCTCTCCACGGTGCTGGGTTCTCCAAGGTGTTGTGATCTCCAAGGAGCGCTGTCCAAGGTTCTGGGGTCTCCGAGGTGCTGAGGTCTCTAAGGTGCTGGGCTCCCCTAGATGCTGGGCTTTCCAAGGGGCGCTGTCTGAAGTGCTGGCCTGCCGGGCGCA
>NW_012269579.1:11691-12465 GCF_000151885.1 Dipodomys ordii
AACTGACAAAAAAAAGACTGATTTTAAAGAATGTAGATGATTAGGGTGATGCATCCATGAGTCACATCTCAGGCATAATGAAGAGAAAAATAGGTTGGCATATTCATAAGTTTAGATTTCACACCCTGTTTTTACTTTCTTTTCCATGATCATTTGCAAACAGGTAATGAAGTACTTTAAAGATGCCTCGGGAATGAAATAAAACAGCCAACCAAGCTGCTTCGTTCCACTCAGGGGAAGACCTGAAGAGTGTTTTTGTTGGTCCTACCCATCCTTGGAGGCTTGAACTCAGAGCCCGAGCTTCTGTGCTAAAGGCCGGTGCTCTACCACTTGAGATGCAGCTCCATTCCCAGCTTTTTCTTTTTCTTTTTTTTTGAGTTGGAGGTAAGAATGTCACAGACTTTCCTGCCGGGGCTGGCTTCAGATCGCCGTCCTCAGATAGCGGCCTCCGGAGAAGCTAGGATTATAGGTGTGAGCCACAGGAACTTGACTAAGGGAGCTGTTTGTTTGTTTTACAATGGACAGTACCAAACCACATAGGAATTGAACCATTCAAGAAACCCCTCCCCCATCCCCAGTGAAATAAATATTTCAACCACCTTCTTTAATGGAACATCACCTTTGCTTTCTAAATCACAAAAAAATGTATATACAATATATGCTATATAATATAACATATTTTATAGTATATAATATATGTTATACTATATAATATACTATATTACATGTAATAATTATATATAATATGTTATATATTATATATAAGTCTAATAT
>NW_012269580.1:0-659 GCF_000151885.1 Dipodomys ordii
ATCACACATTTCCTTGATCCATCTACTGAGGGGCATGTTGGTTTGTTCCATGTGTTAGCTATGGTAAATAATGCTGCAATAAACATAGTTGTGCTATAGCTTTAATATGGTCTTGTTTGTGATCATTTGGGTAAATGCCCAAAAGTGGGATTGCTGGTCATAGGGGAGCTCTCTGTGGAGTCTTTTAAGGAACCTCCATACTGCTTTCCAGAGTGGTTGAACAAGTTTACACTCTCACCAACAATGCAGTAGCCATTCTAACTGGGGTGAGGTGGAATCTCAATGTTGTTTAGATTTGTATTTCTTTTAGGGCTAGAGAAGTTGAGTATTTCTTCATGTATCTATTGGCCATTCTTCTTTCCTCTTCAGAGAAGTTTCTCTTTACGTCTTTAGCCTACTTATTAATTGGGCAATTGTTTCTTTGAGGATTTGATTTTGGAGGATTTAGTTTTTTGAGGTCTATTACAGATATGAGACCCTTGTCTGTTGAATGGCTAGTGAAGATCTTCTCCCAATCCGTGGGCTTTCTATTGATCTTGCTAGTTATGTCCTTAGCCCACACAGAAGCTCTGCAGTTTCATGCAATCCCATTTGTCCAGCCTTTCTTTGATTTGTTGTGTTTCTGGGTCTTTACTAAGAAAATTTCAGCCTGTGCCAAG